>NC_049198.1:81417369-81481363 GCF_009769625.2 Cygnus olor
ATAGCAAATGTAAAAACAAAAACAGAAACCACACAAAAAAATTAGGTTTAGTGAAGTCCATCCAGCTGAGGAATTACAACTACAGATAGAACCTATGGAAATATTAAAGTAGATCTAAATTGGAAACCTGAAAAAATGCCTGCAACATGTACACACATTAATCTGCCAGGAGAACAGATTTACAACTGACAGTACTGAAGAATTTAATTTTCCAGAAGGATCCGACTGAATAAATTACAGTTTTAAGAAGGATAACTAGAAAACCTAAGTACTTGAGGGGCTTGTCTCTACTAATCTATTTCTGTGAAAGACTGAAATAATGGGTAGAAATACAAAATTCTCATGACCAATCAGAAAAATGGCCATGTAAACTGAGGAGCACAAACTTCTGATTGATTAACAGGGTCAATTCTTCAAGCTCAGTGCAACTTTGAGCTGTGTGTTCTCATCTTTGTTCAGAAAAGCTCTGTCAGATCATGGAGTGCTGTATACACAGAACTGATTAAAGTGGGACTTCCAAGATAACAGGTCATTTTCCTCAAAGTTGCAGCTTTGAGAAAACCTTGGTCAGAAAGTACCTGCAGGTAACAAAGACAAACTCCACAAATAACAGTAAGTACCATCAAAGAAGTACGTAGGAAGGTATGGCAAAGCCAAAAAGCAACTACAATAACTGAGAGGTGCACTATGGAGAGAGACGGCCCAAAGTTCCCCACGGCAATCACATTTAGGTAGAGGTAGTCTGTGGCATTTTCCTTAGGGCTCACAGACTTAGCAGAACTGCTGTCAAGAACAGATTCCACTACATGAAAAGTCTCTCACCACTTTCTCCATTTCTTCTCTCTCCCACTGAGTTGCTTCTCTCACCATTTCCATCTCCTAGGAGAGACCAAAATTAGAGCCACTTCAACCGGTGCTCTCTCCTCACATGGAGCACCTGCAGCCTCATGAAGATTTCAGAGTCAAGTCCTAGTGCATTCCTGATGAAAGTGCTGGGAACTGCTGATCCCATAAAAAGGAAGTCCATTATCCATTATACTGCAGATTCCATGCACTGAGGGATATACTTGAGATTTTTGGAAACGTTTTCCACTCTACATCATTCTCCCAGCTGTAGCCAGAATACTCACCTTTTGTAGGATCTCCAGTTCTTCAGGGCTTAAATCACGATCAATAGATGAGATACTTTCTAGGCTATTCTTCCGCCCAATACCAGCAGCAAAAGGGTTTGCAATAATTCCTGGAGACATCTACAAAGTAAAAAGGGAATAAACATGGTGAAAGCCCATAGTATACCATACAAAAAATTCTACATCCTGGGCTACTAGATGTAGAGTACTAAGATGCTCCTAGGCAAGTCAGAACTGTTTCACAACTTAAAACCTTATTTCAATGGTCAGTTACGCAAGGAAATTGAGGGCTAAGAAAGAAGAATCTGAATTGAAACAGGTACAGAAAGGGGTAAGGTTACCAAGAACTGAGCACATAATCTAGTGAAGGATTAAAAAAAAGCTTACTTGCTAAGCCTCAAAAATTTGATAAGACACAGGCTTGCTATGGGTGTTTTCCTGTGGGGAAAGGTGATCTCCAATAGACAGACAGAAATTTACTTTAAAAGTAACATCAGTCAGTACAAGAAAAAATGGGCATAAAATATACCGGATACAATTAGTTTGAAAACTACATTTTCAGTCAGTGCAGTGATATAGTGAAACAGCTCTGTAACCAGCAGAAGATATACAGCCTTGGGAGACTACTGATTTATGAACCAGCAACCACTTCCAGTTCATACAGCAGGAGACCAAACTTTGAAATCTGGGAACTCAAAAAAAAAAATCTACAGCAAAAGGTTGGAAAATCTAGCAATCTTCTTTGCAGAATAGGTGGGATCCTTACAGGATCCTTACAGGTCACTACAAGGGCACCCTGCACTTCACTCTTTACCTCAATGGCAGCTGCAGCCTTGGGATCAAATCCATCACACACCAGCACCAAGAGTGTGTCACCCACACTTCGCAGTATCTGTACTGCTTCTGTATGTGTCATTCCCAGCAAACTCTGATGATTCACCTCCAGGATCCGCATTCCCACCTTCAGACGGCCATCCCGAGCAGCAGCCCCAGAGGAGCTCACCTACAAGGAATGGGCAGAATCAAGATTTTACATCAGGAGTTAAGATTAAGTAAACATGGAGACCATCAGGAAGAATCATAGAATCACAGAATATCCTGAATTGGAAGGGACCCACAAGGATGATCAAGTCCAGCTCCTGGCTCCACACAGGTCTACCCAAAAATTACAATTCAGACCATATGACTAAAAGCATAGTCCAAACGCTTCTTAAACTTTGACAGGCTTGGTGCCATGACTATATCCCTGGGGAGCCTGTTCCAGTGTGCGACAACCCTCTTGGTGAAGAACCTTTTCCTGATATCCAGCCTGAACCTCCCCTGTTGCAGCTTGACTCCATTCCCTCAGGTCCTATCACTGGTCACCAGAGAAAAGAGATCAGCACCTGCCTTCTTCTGTGAAGAAGATGAGGCTGGGCCATCAGAGGAACAGGAAGATGAAGATGAGGATATCCAAAAACGATCAATAACTATCCGATAGGCTATGACTGTATCACACACTGATTGGTAAGAGGGTCCATCCAGATGACTGAAAAGCCCCTGTAACTGAGAATTCTAGAAATTCTGTGCAACTATAAGCCACGCTAATGTAGTCCCAAAGCTGGGAAAAAAAAAAAAACAAGAAAACCTTGAAGAAAATAGGAAGGCCTGTAGCATGTGTAGTCTTTCTATAGCTTGTGTAGTCTTTTAGCTGAAAGAAAGAGACAGGTAGCCTTGAGCTAGCAGAAGCAAGGAAGATAAGCGATAAAAGGTAAAAAACAAGAAGGAGAAAAACAGCCCCAGACTGACCTATAGTAATCTTTTGCTCATTAAGGATCATTAGCATATTAAAATTACATCTATCAAAATGCTAATGTATGCTAATGTGGGATTTAGTGTGCCCCCCCCGCTGTTCCTCTGTAATGCGCAAACTCAGTGGAGATAAGTTAGGTGAGCTGTAATAGCCAATCAAAAGTAGCCAAAGATAGAGCTTTCACAAGTTTGCTGTGTATAAATTACAGTGATTCGAGTCAGAGGTGTACTTGCTTTGCGAAAGATCGCCAAGCACCTGATTTTGCAGAGTTATATAATTAATTATTTGATTAAAAGACCTTCGTGTGGATTCCGACTGTGTACTTATTGGTGCGCCACACTGGGCACGAACCTATGGACAACACTAAGTGTAAGAAATTGTAGATAACAAGCTATGATGGTTGTTAACTTTTTTTTTTTTTTAATGAAATCATAAATCTCTAATTATAATCACAGCCCTGTGGCCAGTCCTCATTCTGCCAAGAATCCCTAAAGAAGCTGCCTGTCCTCCATAGAGTTGGGTGACAGCAGCCAATTACTACAAAGGATTAACTGGCAGCTATGGAGTGTCCACTGTCCAGCAAGGACTCTTTAGAGTAGGGGCAGAGTTTCCACCCTGACATATGAGCTAGAAAGGGAAACAGTGACACTAATATGAACATCCAAAGCAAGCAAGGGATGTGAAATTACACTATTCGTCACTATGCTCCCTTGGTAAGAAAGAAGATGCAGTACTTTTTGACAAAGGTCAGGAGAAGCATAAGCTTATTTATAGTATTTTGTTGAAAATAAAATGTGTGTTACTTCCTGGAGAAAAGCAACATGACAAATGAGTACGCACACAAGCAGTCACAACGAAAAGGGAAAAATTACACACATGGTGCACTGCACATGAGGTACAGTCAGGAATTAATTCATAATGCTTTCTATGAAAGGAGGAAAATGAATGCATGTTTCAGTGGGCAGAAAGGCCACGAGCACTTGGGGGAAGCAATAGGAATTGAGGGGAAAAAGAAAGTGTGGGTTTGTGTAATGGAAAAAGAACAAAAGAAAGAGTGCAAGGCAAAATAAAGGTAAACATAGGAAATGAGAAAAATTTTACAGCTGTTGTAGAGGAGGAAATATGAAAGGAAACACATGCACATGCTTCAGTGGATGGATAAAAAACTAAAAACTAAAGGAGAATTAGTGTACCCAGTGAAAAGTGGAGAGAGCACACGAAGCAAATTCCCACAAGGAATCACCTTTCTCCCTATCAGTCCTTGCATGCAACCAAGTTGCAGAATTCGTGGTCCGGTACCTTAGAAATGAAGATGCCTTCATCAGTGGGATCAAATGGATTTCCAGCATGACCTTTTGCTCCACCCCGGATGCTGATGCCCAGCTTCTCTCCTGGAGCCTTTTCAATGCATATTTCCTGCAAATACAGAAACAGTCTTCCTTGTTTCTGGGTTAAGTTCAGGCTGGGATTATTGAGGAAAAAGTTTCAGTAATTGGCCATATTCTAAACATAGTGAAAGGGACCTGAATTGGTTTCACTCATTTGGCACAGTTGATTCTTTTTTATGTGGTTCTGCCCTTTCTGTATTTCTGTCTCCTGTTCAAGACCAGTCTTTGTGAAATCTGGGAATGATCAATTATGATCACAGTATCATCATGGTCCTGGCAAGAGACCCTCCACAGCCCTCAACCGTGTATGTACTTACATGAGAATGGATTCCTCCACAAAGGAATTACAGAATCATAGAATGATTTAGGTTGGAAGAGACATTAAATACCACCTAGTTCCAACCCCCCTGCCATGAACAGGGACACTTTCTACTAGATCACATTGCTCATCCAGCCTGGCCTTGAGCACTTCCAGGGATGGGGCATCCACAACTTCTCTGGACAACCTGTTCCAGTGCCTCATCACCCTCACCATGAAGAATTTCTTCCTAATATCTAATCTAAATCTATCCTATTTTAGTTTTAAACAGTTATCCCTTGTCCTATCACTACACTCTCAGACGAAAGAGTCCCTCCTCTTCTTTTCTGTAGGCCCCCTTTAAGTACTGGAAGGTTGTTTTAAGGTCTCCCCAGAGCCTCTCTTCTCCAGGCTGAACAACCCCAACTCCATCAGCCTATCTTCATATGAAAGGTGTTCCAGCCTTCTGATCATCCTTGTGGCCTTCCTCTGGATTCAGAATCTTTAGCCAGAAGTTTGGTTGCATCCTAGACCCAGACTTCCAACTAGATAAGAAATTGCCTTCAGAGTTGAGCCTTCTATCAAGAAGGGAGTGCAGTTTACCCCAGTGCTATTACTCAGAACCTACCTGCATACCAGGTGGTGGTGGATCTCGTCTTACTAACACAGTCAGCTCCTGGGTGTTGGAGAGTAGGGCATTCACTGCTTCCTGGTGGGTAGCATGGCGCAGGTCAATACTATTCACTTCCAGAATCCTGTCCCCTACACGGAGTCCACTGCGAGATGCCAACCCACGGGGAATGACCTACAAAGAATCGTTAATGTTACAACTAGAAAAGAAAATTCCATCTCTCCTTGGAGATACACTGATAAAGCCTGTGGACACGCTTGAAAAACAGATGAACAGTAAGTAAGTGTTACGACTTCAGCAGGAGGAAGCTGTAAGGCCCAATTTTTATCATGTCCCTATGCTATCCTCCAACATCTTAAGGCATGTTTTGACTTCCACAGATAAAGTTCCCCAAGAGGTACTGTATCTGTGAAGAAGCTGCTCAGGTGCATTACTGTGTTACTGACTTTCAGAAAGCCTCCATAAAAAGGTCAGTTCTATCCTCTATGCGCAGTGTACATGCACGTACACGTACTCCCACTCAAACTCTTTCTCATTTGGAGACTTCTGAAGCATTGGAAAAAAGTGCTAAATCACCAGTACCTTGGAAGGCAAGACAGTAGCCAGAGAGATACAAACTCAGCCTTAATGTCACAAAAGTTGAGCTGATGTTGCAAAGATTGAGAAAATGCCTTGAAAATTGTCCATACATCAAGACAGCAAGGAGGCTGTGACACAAGCAGAAAGGACAGATTTTCAGTCATTTGGCAAAACTTGATACAACTGGTACTGCTTATAGTACCATTTATTTGCTACTGGACAATGTTCAAATGGCATTTCCACTTTTGTTGTTAAGACCAGAAGTAGTCAACTAACCCACTGGATGATTATCACAGGTCATTATGCACCACTGCCTTCTGCTCAGAAGAAAACTGTGTTTTAACAGTTATCTCCCAGATGAATATCTAACCTCAATTTGAAGGTGTTCAGGGCTGCAGAAACTATGACCATCTTCGAAAATTTTCCCAGTGAATAATTATTCTTGCTACTTCAAACCTCTCCTCAGTTTTCAGTCCAATATTGTCTGACCTTTTTTTTTTCCCCGAGGTACAGTTTAGTTCTTTTTCATTAGGAAAAAGAACCCCTCAGTACTTCACAATTTCCTCCCTTCATTATATGACCTTTTTTTCCAGTTTTGAAAAATCTTTGTAGCTTTGAATAATCTTTGTCACTTTTATTTCCTCTTCTCCATCTAAAATCTTTTGAAATTGCAGGTATTTCGACTGACTATGGATTTTGGTTTTGGCTTAGCCAGCACTGCCTTCAGTTGAGTTTTGGTTCCCTTCGCTGTCCCTTATTACATGTCTGAGTATCACTTGGATGACTGTTTTACAGTGGGAACTCACATTACAGTCCATTTATTATGCTGCTCTTATGCTTTTCAAAGTTACTGCTTTCCAGAAAAAAATAGTGTAAAAGGGAAAACTGGTCTGCACCAACTATATCTAGATGCAAAACCTCATGCTGAGTTACATTAAAGTGTATTTCTTTGAAGAGGAAAAAGTGATCGACTTCAATCTTTCCTCCTCATCATGAATTGCAATTGCAGTATATTTTTGTTCAGTTTCTTGGCTGCAATTTGAGATTTACGTTCACACAGTTGCTAAGGCTGAATAGCATCAGGTCTGGTACAAATGCTTGTAAAATCCACCTGGGAGCCCTCCCATTCACTGATATCCTACCTCTTGAAAACTGCCACCCAGTTTGGAGTCCATTAATATGTTCTGTAATGTTATTACATGGTGCTAACTTTCAATTAGGTGATAATATAGTAATCATCTTGTAGGACTTTTTTTTTTTTTTTAATATTGTACTAACTCTGGCTGGGATGGAGTTAACTTTTCCCACATCAGCCCATTACAGCAGTGTGCTTTGCACTTGTAGCTAGAACAGCACTGATCCCACACCAATGCTTTGGCTATTGCTGAGCAGTGCTGGCACAGCATTAAGACTCTCTCCAAACCGACTCCAAAGGCCAGTAGCCTTTGGGGTGGGCAAGAGGTGGGAAGGGGACATCTCCAGGACAGCAGACCTAAATCGACCAAAGGAATATTCCGTAGCATATGATGTCATGCTCAGCAATAAAAGCTGAGGGGGATGAAGGGAGACGAATGAGGGGTACTCTCAGTATGAAAGCATTTGTCTTCTGGAGCAACTAGTACATGTATTGAGGCCCTGCTTTCCAGGAAGTGGCTGAGCATTGCTTGCTGATGGGAAATAGGGAATAATCTTTTTTCCTTTTGCTTTTGTGCACAGACTTTGCTTTTCTTTCATTAAACTGCTTCTATCTCAAAAACCCACAACAAGTATCAAGCTACTTCACCAATGAAAAATTTAACACTGGCACAAAATGAAGTAAGATTTGCTCTAAAATGTCATTCAATGTGTTATGGTCTCATATAAGCTTTTTAACCTGCGTAAAACCTTTGTCATCTTTTCACTATTTTGCTCTGTCTGATGCCAGACTAAACAGGAAATAACTTTCTCATAGGAATTTTGAAAGAACTCAAATGCTTAACTGCAGCACTATTGGCAAAAGTGCATCTACCATTATAAATGGTAGACGTCACTACCATTTACTGTACCAGAACTGACAGTGTCAGTACAACTCAAGTCTACAAAGAAGTGCTCTAGAGGGTTATCTTGAGAGCTACAGACCAACAAACCTAACTTCTATTCCTTGTAAAATTATAGAGTCAAGAAAGAGTAAAATCTGTGAGCACATGGATAGGTAGCATTTGTTGGCTAAGAGTTCTAATACTCTCACATCAAAATCCTTCATCTTAACCTCAATAATTAAATAACTCAGGATCATTCACTGCTAGGCTGCCCACACAGGACTTTACCTTTGAAATGAAGACACCTGGTTCATGAATCCCAAATGGATGGCTTGAATGGTCACTGCCTCCTACGATACTGAGTCCCAGGGGACCACCTGCTTTTACAAGGTGTATTTCCTTGAAGGAACAAGAGGTAGAGTTACAGAGAATAAAGGATATCACATAAGGACCACAAACACTGAAAAACATGGAGTCAGGGATGTTCTGTGTGAGTGAGCACAAAGTAATCTCCCACAGGACAAGAGGGTTACCCATTACTTTTCAGTGCTCCAACAACCCAGTGAGCCAGCCCTCATCGCACTACCACTTTTTCATATGAAAAAGTACGAAGATTACACTATACCATGTTCTAACAGACAGGCTCACCTCAATGGGATATTGATCCTCCAGGCTTTTAGACAGACGGTTCCTTTGCAGTTCCTTGCAGGAAGGTGTCTCCTCAGGTGGGCTCTCCCCATGGCTGGGAGGCGGTGGTGGGGAGTGCATGCGCACTCGTGGCACGCCTGGTGAGTCTCCCTCGCTGAGCTGCTCTGCACCCTCTCGCTCTACCAGCAGCACGATGGTGGGGGAGGATGCGGTAAGCAGCGCTACTGCCTGATCATGCCTGGCTTCTGTCATGTCTACCCCATTGATCTAGAACAACCCGCAAACTCAGTGTCAGACCATCACACAAGTACACCCAGTCATTTTAAGCCCTTAGCAAAGCACCCTAAGGGACCCCATTCTGTGAAAACCTGCCCCTTCCCAAAAGTCTGTAACCAAAGCACTCTGTAACTTACCCCACTTCTTCCTATCTGGCAAAAGGACATGGGCACCTGCTCATTCCCAGCTGACCACCATCCTCTTTCCAGACAGACTACCAACCCCTTTCACCTTCCCCTCCAAACCTCCAGGCCCTATCATCATCAGTGATGCTCCAGAGGACTACAAACACCAAGTATGATGATGCTGTACCTCCTGGAGTGCTACAAAGCTATTGTCAAGACTATGCCCTTGTTCGTTCATTATCAGGAAAGTATCTACGACTCCTTTTTGGCTTTGCATTCCAGCTTTCTTACTTGGCCATGACAAAAGAAACCCAAGAGGTTGCATTAAAGGAATGGGTTCAAAGATCTTAATATGGGAGGAAGGCAAAAAGCAGTGATTCCCAGAAGTGATGTCACAGTACACTAACGCACCATGGCATCAGCTACCTTTGAACTAGGGCATTTGCCCATATCAACCACTCTCAGAGCCCAGACATAGGCACTGAAGAGCTGAAGGACACAATCTGATGTGTGCTAGCTACTGGGCCACTGTTCCCTCATGCTGGGCAAAGTTAAGGCAGTCTTGGGAGGATAGTCCTGTGTTGTCAGTTTTAAGCCATAAAAAGTACCACAGGTATAAAAAGATTTGGAAGCAACAAGAAACAGACTCAGCTAGTCAACAGTGACTGTCTGGCTGACACAAAAAGACAAATAGAAGTATTTTGGACAAGAAGACATTATCCAATATGCTATGCCAAATAATATCAAGAATACAAATATAGTCTTGCTATGGTATTGGTGAAAGAGACAATGCTCTGGACACAGAGATGCTTCCAGTACATACACGGAAGCAGCAATGTCATTTGTACAAAGCACTGAAGAGACCTCATCTGAAAAAATGTATACTATTCTCATACTTCACACTAACGAAATAAGGAAATCTAACATAGGTTATCAAAATGCACAGAGAAATGCTTGTGGGACAAGAAGGGGAACAGAGAGCCTTTCCTACAAAAATAAGATACAAAGTAGCTTGACTAGAAAATCAAAGGAACGGGAAGGATGTGACTGTTCTCCAAGAGAAGGCTATTCTGTACAAGGGACAGACCATCAAGAGGAGAGCTAAGTTAAAGAATGCTGCCAGAAGCACCATGACATCATTAACATTGAAAATTGAAAGGTTTCTAGTCCATAGTTTTTGGAATAGCTTTCCAAAATGAGTAACAATGACATGAAAATAATAGCTGTTAAGATGGAGTTTGACCAGCTTATGAAATAATAACATGACTTTTTAACAGCCACAGCAACTGGATTTTGTAGCCTGATTCCTCACTGTCTAATTCCTAGAAATATTGTAACTATTCCCAGGCTCTTTTCAAGAAAGCAGTTTCTGGGCAAAGTTGACGGTGCACTGTCTGACAAGGCTTTGTCCAGAAACTTCATAAACACTACCACCACCCTCAACCAATCTGCACTATCTGATCCACAGTCAAGTGTGCTTACTCTGCTTATGACACGGAGGCTTCAGCCTACAGTGGGGTTTTTGTCAGACTATCAGCAATATTACCCTGCTCACTAGTTATCTTCTGACTATCACATAAAAAGCAGACGAGATAGCCCTACACTCCTAGTTGTGACACGGTCAGGAAACTCTAAGCCCCACAGCCTGTCCTCTGATACTCAGACATCTATCCCAAAGGGACATCTTTGGCACCAACTACAGAGGCCTAACAAGGATGTGAAGATGTGCCAGCCTGCACATACATGCAGGAAGAGACTCTAGGAAGGATGCAAAAGTACCTGGGTAACGGCTATTCAGCATAAAAGGCAATAAGCAGGAAAGATAATAAATTAAACAGAGAGATGCACAAACCTAATGAAAAGCAGATGACAGAGACAAGTCTCAAGACACTCATGGATGGATCATTAAATCACTCAAAAGGTAACATTGAAGAAGTGTGACCAAAAACTTGGTAATGAAGATTATTACGGGTTGTCGGAACAGCTCTCACAGGAAAAAGCAAACTCACTACAGGAAGTTTTAAAAGGGATTGTGAGAATGTGCAAAATTTATGATGGGATGTTTAGAGGGAGAATCACACATAGGGAAAGGGAGGGGCCAAGGAGCGGTGAAGAAGGAGTATGGGAAAACAGAGAAGGTAGAGAACAAGAGAGGCTGATCACAGGCAAGCAGGCTGCTGGACAGTATGCTTGTCTGGGCAAGCCCTGTGCCTGATCACCACAGTCTGCTCTACCTTTTTATCATATCCTGTTCCTATTTATCGTGTGAATTTGTTCTTTATTCTGCATATGTACTAGCGCAAGACCCACTAGTAAAACTCATGCTGAACTAGCCAGCAAGTAGAACCCAGTATCTAGAAAAACCCAGCAGCTGGCCCAGAGACTGAATAAAAGGCCCAGGGTCTGACCAAAGAGCTTTGAAGAACTTGATGCTTGGGCCAGAAACTGAAGAGACCAGCAAATGTGAATTTGCATGGTGGTTAAGTGAGGGAGCGCACGTGTATGTTCCGCAAGCAAACCTTAAACCTGATTAGTCATTGGGTAGAAACAGGGTTAAGCCATTTGTGTTGTTCATGCCCTATGAGAATCATTCATCTTTATATGGAAGCCTGAAAAAGTACTTCCTCCTTTCCTGTCTGTGCAAATCCATGGCCAGTTGTGCCTGTAGGGCTGGACCTGGGAATGGGGAAAAGCAGCTGCCTCACATCTAGTGGACTGGTAAGGAAGAATCCTCTTAGGTCCTCCTGTCTGAGGGATGCAGCAATTTTTAACGAAGATGACATGCAGATGCGGCTTGGCCCTTAGGCTTTTATCACCAGATGAAGGCCCTACATGTTTCACAGAGAGACCTGCAGTAGCAGCATGCACTCTTGACTTCATGCATTCCACTCTGAAAAGTGAGCTCTGTTATTCTTCCACCACTGATGAGAATGGTCAGAGCACAAGTATACAGTAGTACTTCCCCAGACTCCAACAAATGAGGTCACAAGAACTCCCTGAGTCAGAGGTATGTCATATACAACAGCTCTTGACAGCTTTTTCCGCATGAGCTTCTCTATTGCCTGGCAATCATGATACCTTCTCAGCTCTTGGACAGCTAGTTTTCAGTGGCCCTTATAGCTGTGTCTCTACATAAGAAGAGAACAAGGGCAACAGGAGCAGCTGAGCTATCAGAAAGCACAGAGGAAGGGAAAGAGTATCATCTGTCCATGCCACAGGGAGCTATAGATCTCTAGCAAATTTCTTAGTGATCAGACTGCTCTTTAGGACCCTCACATATCACTTGGTACCACTACTGTTCTCAGTCTCCCCCAGATTAAGTATTCTTCCTTCTACTCCCAGTTCTATCCCCCTCAAAATAGCTGCCCTTAGCCACTGCTCCCAGTCCTGCACCCTCCCTGCTAGATTCCCATCCAATGACTCAAACTCTCCAGCATTCCCCCATGCAGCTCCCTGTCCCGTTTGCTTTCTGCCCCATCTTCCACTACCAAGATGACTCTCAAGATGCCTGTCACAATTGTGTCAGGGTGCTATTCATAAGAGACACTAGAATATGAGGAAGGCTGGAGAGTTAGTAATCAATCACCGGTGAGTTTTGTGGGGTGTTAACTTTGAAGAGAGATCTAGGCTGGGCTCTTCAATCCATGTACTCAAAGCTCCCTGAAGAATGTAAAAGGAGCTATCCTGGTCCTTCCCTGTAGAGAAGTCCGGGATGATATAGAGCACAGGGGAAGAATATGAAGCTGTGCTGTATTTCTTCTCCCAAGAAAACGAAAAATCTTTGGCAAAGTGATACAGAAGCATGACTAGGAGACCATGGCTTTGGCAAACAGGCTTCTGCCTGCTGGACCTGTGAAACCACCTGTATCTTAACCAGGGCCCTCTTGCTTTCCCCATAGGGGAACACGAGCAACCTACACAGCATATCCTGTGGATCATGATGTCCTGAAAAGCCCTCCAATAAAAATGGGCCATCAATGCTTCAGAAGAGTTGTGGTAAAGACAGAATTTGTGTGATGCTGTGTGGGCAAGTGTTCTGAAGTGAACAGGCACTCCTTCAACATCCAGTATCACTGGGCCAGAACCGTTCCACAGGTCTGACCTAGCAGCAGATTTGGCCAGAGACAGGGCAAAACTCACACAGCTTGCTCATGAGTCTCTTAGAATGAGCAGAACATCTCAAGGAGAACTATCACCAAGAAGATAGGAGAGGCCTCAGGATTTAACACTACCACCACCATGTGGATACTGTGAACCCCACAAGCAGGAAAGGCAGAACAGCAGCTGCTACCAGGAGGCACACCTGCTGGAGTTGCTACAGTTAGACACTTGCTGGAAGGTGCAGAAGTTATGTGAATAGTCTAGACTAGGTAAGGATTCTCCTGAAAGATAATAATTTGTACCTGATTTCTTAAGTGATCACAAGATCTGAGCTGCAACTGATGCTCAACACCACAGCTTTTATGACTGCACATAGTTCAGCACAGGAAATATCCTTGAGAGCAGAAGACCATGTTCATGGATATATTCCTTACCTATGCAATAACACCGCACATATTGTTGCAGTGAGGTGTGTCAGAGGACTAAGGACAGCAAACCCTTCATCCACATCAAAATCTAACAGTGCTCCTGAGTTCTGTAAGCCTTGGGCTCATACAAAGCAGTCTGAAGACACTGCAAGCTATTACTAGGGAATTAGATCTGCTTTCCTATGAAGATGCCCATGGATATAAATATAGCTGCTAACGGAGGGGTAAATGGGGTTTGACTTCTGACTCCATTCTGAGATCTTGTGTTTCCTTCTTGCCACAGGTAGAGCCAATTAACACCACATGATGGTCTGTGTGCCTGTAATCACGCCTCTCAGTCATGCCTCTGTACCAGTGGAGCATCAAAAGATGAGCAAAACCAAAATAATTTAGGTTATGGGGAGGGACTCTTTTATCAGGGAGTGTAGTGATAGGAGAAAGGGTAACTGCTTTAAAATAAAAGAGGGTATTTGGATTAAATATTAGGAAGAAATTCTTCATGATGAGTGAGGGTGGTGAGGTAGTGGAACAGGTTGCCCAGAGAAGTTGTGGATGCCCCCATCCCTGGAAGTGCTCAAGGCTGGGCTTTGGGCAACCTGATCCAGTGAAAGGAGACCCTGTCCATGGCAGGGGGATGGAACTAGGTGGTCTTAAGGTCCCTTCCAACCTTCCAAACCGTTCTATGATTCTGCTATTCTGTCTGGCAACAGTCAGGGTAAATGCTTGATTCTGGGAGGGGGTGGGGAGCCCTAGCAAGGACAGAGAGATGCTGTACCATGGTGTTCAAGTCTCTTGTCAAGATATACCTGTCAGACCTGGGCTAAAGCTCCACTAAAATTTTGTGCCAGAGCAAATACAACACAGGCCCCAGCCTAGGGATAGAGCAGACAGAAGCCAGCACTGACAAGGCTGTATCAGTGCTTACTCACACCAGCTCTGTGGTAACACATGCTCTTACCACAACAGCTGGATCAGAAATCCACCACCAGCACCAGGATGCAGGAGCTTTCACTTGGAGGCAGCATGCAAGCTTGGGAAGAGGGTCAGGAGACTCAGCAGACTCTCCCTCACAGGAGGGAGAGGAGGTGACACATTAGGCAGACTTGAGGTTAGAGGCAGCAGTGAGATCCATATCACTGGCACAAACAGGAAGAGAAACCAGGGCCAGAGTTTGAAACGAAAGCAGGGGGAAGCACTCCAATGTGCCCTGCCCAGCTCCACACTGCCATCAGGCAGCCTCCCTCCTCTTCAGCCTATACTGACCCCTGCCACCTGGCAGGGAGCAGCTGTCAGCTGTGCCTCAGAATGTCCCTTCCCACACATCCTGCTTTGGCACAGCTCTCCAAGGCTGTCCTACAAGGCTCTGGAGGGACACCAGGCTAGGGCAGTGCTGTCATATCACCCATATTACCTCTCTCTAGTACAGCCCTGACTACTGCGTACTGTCCCTCTGGGGACATGCTCACACGCTGCACTCAGGGAAAGAAGGAGCCATTAACTGTACCCACTGCCAGTCACAGACTGCTAAAAGACAGGGAGAGAACCAGCAAAATTAAGCGCTCTCACAGAAAACCAAGGAGATGAAAAAAAGACCCTCAAAATCCAGCTTCAAAGACAGGAACACACCTCCTGTCTGAGGAAGGGCAGGGAGCTGCATTTGTGCCTGCTGTCCCAAGAGCAGCGAGTCAGACCCCTTCCAGACCCTCCTGCCCTTCCCTGCATACCCGCACTCACCGAGATGACCCTGTCTCCTACATGCAGGATCCCATCCCGATGGGCTGCACCACCCTCTGCAATTCGTGGGATAAAGATCCCCTGAAAGACAATCAGAAAGGTCAGAGTGGCCTTGCACCTCCCCTCACCAGAGCTTTGCTTTCCAGAATCGCTCCCTGACACCAGGCAGGTCTCAGCTCTTTCCCCTTTGCAAAGCCCTCCCCTGCCCTGGCACTTCCCCTTCATTCCTCACTCAGCACAACCCTCTTCTGCTTCTGGAGCCACCTACAGCAAAGACTTCATGTGGCCAAGAGCCCAGAATATGTCAAGAGGACACTGGCAGGGTTAAATGTCACTGTCAGGAATTGTAAGCCTCAGCCCCACCTTCTTTTGAACTTCTCTCTTTCCCTGACTTAAGAGCAGATTCTGGCTCTCAGTGAGACACAGACTGCCTGGCTCAGCAACTCAGAGTTCCTGGGCAGAGTTCCTATGCTGCCTCAAGCAATGTAAGGAAGACCCCGTGCTGCTCCCTCATGATGTGCCGGGAGTTGGGATTGAGCATCTTCCCTCCCAAGGAATCATTACTAACCGTGTCACCAGCCCGGTAGGGTGTGGAACCTTTGCCACCAGCAATGCTGAAGCCCAGACCCTTCTCATTGCGCATAAGGCAGGTGGAGTATCTCTCCGTGGGAGGTGTCCCCTCAGGCCGCTCTGGGAAGCGTAGGCCACCTCACCTCTCACGAGGGCTGTAGTCATCCTCAGGGTGAAGCGGTGTGGTGGTGATGGCATTCTCTGGTTCCACCATCCGCTCCCGCAGGACTGTCATGGAGACAGAGCTTCCCGATCCATGCAGAGCTTCCACTGCCACATGATGCTCAGCACAATGCAAGGATACGCCATTCAGCTGGGGACAAAAAGAGCCAGGCACAACCATCCCTTTGTGGGGAGATCTTCCAACAGCCTACAAAGACAGCTCCAGTCTTAGCAGTCAGTGTCCAACAAAAACATAGCTCATCTTCTAGCGCTGCAACCCTGTTCCAAGAGGGACACGACAGACCTCACCTGCTACCTCACAAGGGAGCTTCCCTGTACTCACAAAGCATGTGCTGCCTAAATACATAATACAATGGCTAGTGGGTGGGGCTCAAAGGGTTGTACTGAATGGGGTAAAATCATCCTGGCAGCCAGTCACTAGTGGGGTTCCACAGGGCTCCATTTTAGGGCCAGATCCCTTTAATGTTTTTATAAACAATCTGAATGCAGGACTCAAATGCATACTAAGCAAGTTTGCAGACAACATTGAATTAGGAGGAACTGTTGACTCCCTTGAGGGTAGAGAGGCCTTGCAGAGGGATCTGGACAAATTAGAAGGCTGGACACTCACCTACTGCAAGAAATTTAGCAAAAGCAAGTGCTGGATTCTGCACCTGAGATGGGGCAACCCTGCATATATGCACAGACTGGGGGATGAGAGGCTGGAGAGCAGCCCCACAGGAATAGATCCGGGGGTTCTGGTTGACAGCAAGTTGAGTATGAGTCAGCAGTGTGCCCTGGCAGCCAAAAGGGCCAATTGATCCTGAGGTGCATCAGGCACGGCATTGCTAGCCAACTGAGGGAAGTGATTGTCTTACTCTACTCTGAGGTAGTGCGGCATCACCTTGAGTACTGTGTACAGTTTTGGGTGCCACGATATAAGAAGGACATAAAACTATTACAGATTGTCCAAATGAGGGTGATGCATCTAGAGGGGAAGACATATGAGGAGCAGCTGAAGTCACATGGATTGTTCAGCCCCAAGAACAGACTGAGGGGAGGTCTCATCATAGCCTGCAGCTTCCTCACAAGGGGAGCGGAGGGGCAGGAGCTGAGCTCTTCTCTCTGGTGACAGCAACAGGACCTGAGGGAATGGCATGGAGCTGTGACAGCGGAGGGTCAGGCTGGATATTAGGAATGGGCTCTTCACTGAGAGGGTGGCTGGGCACTGGAACAGTTCCCCAGGGAAATGGTCATGGCCCCAAGCCTGCAGGATTTTAAGAAGCTTTGAACAATGCTCTCAGAAATATGGTTTGATTTTTGGGTGCTCCTGTGTGGACCCAGGAATTGGACTTGATGATCCTTGTGGGTCCCTTCCAACTCAGGATTTTCTATGGTTCTGCAATACATCTCCAAGGTAGCCCCTGCCAAGCACAGGAAAGGCTCTTTCAGTGAAGGGGAATTCTCTTCCACAGGAAGCCTCATCCACCCCGTCACCTCTACCATCCCCACAAGGCAGCAAACCCCAGGCAGCTAATTAAAAGATAAATGGCAATGTTAATTAAACAACCTACTCTTTGAGCTAGGGGGGATTTTGTTTTCTCCTTGTGCAGCTCCTGATGCTTAATTTGGCTTACAGACTAGTGCAATGCACTTATGCATCAACCCACACCTCTCCATCCACTCTCTAGTCATTAGAAATATTAGCTAGGTTCTTACCTCCAGAAGCTTGTCCCCAGCACAAACCCCTGCATGAGCTGCAGGTCCCTCTTCTGACACACGGGAAATAAAGACGCCCTGGAAAAACACTCTGTGTTAAAAGAAGTGGAGTCCATTCCTCAACCATGTAAAGTGTGGAAGGAAAGTAGTCCACCCCCTTCAACTTAAGGGAAAGGGGAAAATCCCTTGCCAATCCCATACCCTGGCTCTGGGGACAAGACATCCACATCACTCCGTTCAGGAGTTGGTGGAAAGGGGAAAAAAATTCCCGTTCCAGGGCTACCCCACATGTGACGAAAAGGAAAAGGGAAGGAAACAGTAATCCTTTTCCAGTAGGATGAGAACAGCACAGCTGATGCTATCATGTGTGGAAGACAACCCTATACTTTTCTCCTTTTGAGTCCTGTACATCAGGACACAAGTGGGAAAGAAACTGCTGCTCTCGTTGCTGCTCTTGGTGGTCAGTAGCCTGAATGTTTGAGAAGTTGTGCTCCAGCCCCCTGCTCCTCGGCAGGTCAAGGGTTGCCCTCCACCTTGCTCTGTGAAAGCCCAGTCCAACCACCACAAAGCTCTTACATATGGAAATCCAACGTCCATCTACAGAGAACTAGTCCCTGAAAAGTGGGTGCTTCAATAATTATGCAGTCCAAGGTCTTACCTCATTGTCACCCTTATAAGGGGTGGAGCCCTTGCCCCCTGCGATGCTGATGCCCAGCCCCCCTGTCTGCCGCACGATAATCAGTGTCAACTGGAAGCAGAATGAACACAGGTTACAGGTCAGTGCAGGCATGGAAGATGCCAAAAACATCTTGAAGAGGAAGAGATGACTACTTCAGAGAATAAGCACAAGAGTATAGACTTTATCTGCATGCATCTGCTCATGTATTTGTGTAAGCTGTGGTGTCGATGCTTCAAAGGTACCAAAGTCGCAATACATATAAACAAACCAGTTTTCACAGTTGAGTTCTGAACTATATCTCAAGACCAACAGTTAGTTTGCCTGTATTGAACACACTGGAATGAGATGTCCACCACAAAGTAAACTGAGAAAGAGTGGAATGGGACTGGATAAGAAAACAGGGATAGTGTTCATATCACAGCCCAGATCTACCACATAGCTCTCTTTGAGGTGCAATTCCATACAGCTACTGGGAGATTAAGGATCACCCCAATATAACATGCAGTAACAAGAATGGCACATGTTCCAGAATACACTGGGACAGATACTTGGCTTTACTCTGTTGATGGAAATCAATGTGTGATTCTGGAAAAGCCATCTGTCTTGTTCAGTGGCTCCTTCCTCTTCTCCCCTCTACACGTGCAGGCTCAGGAATGTAGCTGTGCAATCCAGAAGCCTCTTCTTCCTATCTCCCATTTCCACGTACCAAATTAAGGCCCCTTCCAATAGCAAAACTCTCCTCAAACTTGAACTGAAATTGCCTATATTCAGGACACTAGCAAGAACTGTTTGTGTTGCCCCAAGTCATGAGAAGGAAGGTAAGGAGCATGTGGTAGGAAACGGAAAGGAATGGGATAGGCAGGGCTCCCTTGGGCATCTGTCAGGGCCAAGGACCAAGGAGCTGGTGATGCAAGTGATGGAAATGTACACAGACTTCTGGAGAGAACCAAATTTACTGTCCTCCAGATGTCACCTCTCT
The DNA here is from genome assembly GCF_009769625.2 of Cygnus olor. Taxonomy (NCBI): domain Eukaryota; kingdom Metazoa; phylum Chordata; class Aves; order Anseriformes; family Anatidae; genus Cygnus; species Cygnus olor. Next base: position 81,436,627 of record NC_049198.1, read on the forward strand.
GGAAACAAAGTCCAGAACAGGGAGTAGCTGCTGCAGAGGTTTCTAGCTTCAACATCAGATCCACTTGGCTTTGGCCAGGCCACAAGGCAGTCAACAAAGGAAGCAGGAGAGCCCTTCCTTAATGCCCTCCCTTCAAATGTTTCTTCATTTTCTACAGTGACAAAAGCAACAGCTTGTGGGGCCTTCACATTCTACTAAGATCAAAAACCCCAGGAAACACAGAATTAGACTGAGGATCTTTGCCATTTCCTTTGTGCCCAGTCAATGGCATAGTAGAAAGGTGCCAGAATCTTCACAAGCTAACCCTGGATTCTAGACAGACCATACATACATTGTCTGTAGTGCGAGACCTAGAGACTGAGTTAAATCTGAGTACTGAAAGACATGGATTATTCAGATGAGACAAAAATGTGGTGGGCATAAAATAGCATTGTATATCATTGATAGCACACTTTAAAACCGCTTATACATTACATAAACTCTTCTTGTGTGAAAAAGTCTATTAGGATCTAAGTGAAAATACTCACTTTATTCTCCAGTCTCACTGGATTTTGATAATGCTATAAAGGCTTTTATCTAATTTGATTAAAAACTGTCAATTTGTCTACAGAAGACTTGGTTCCCATATGTAGATTATAGAGAATTCTAATAACAGGATCCAGATATTTCTGAGTAAGATAGCTGATGATTTTGCTCAGTGACTGAATATGACAAGATTGCTGTTTTTGACTTGCTTTTGACAATCAACAAGGAATATATGATGTCACTGGTTGAAGTCACTTTCAGTTTCACGCTAAGTTGATTGTTGAAACTAACTGAAAGATAAACCACAAAACAACGGATTTCACAAATTCACAGAAACCAGACCAAAAATATCAGGAAATCTGCCAGAAAAGTCAACTGTGCTGAGGGTTAAGAACTGCAGGTCTATCAATGTAAATTGAAAAAACAAAACACCAATGAGGAACAAAGTGTAACTAAATTTAAAGACACTGCTGGAACAACAGCAAATGGGGTTGCATGGGACATAAATATATTTAGGCTAGAAAGAAGATTTCCAACTCCCAAAGCAAGTAAATTCTCCCATAAAATATTGTGGTAAGAAACCAAACTGGTGAATGTTTGTTTGAAGTCTATGGAAAGACTATGAAATTAATATATACCTGACAAAAAAGAAACCTTACAAAAAAGGTTCCAGTAGCCTATAAGTGTCTTTTAGTTTTACATTCAGTGCTAAGAAGATGATGAAGGGTCTAGAATGGAAGATGTATGAAGAGCAGTTGAAGTCACTTAGTTTGTTCAGTGCAGATAAGAGGAGGCTGAGGGGAGGCCTCATGGCGGCCTGCAGCTTCCTCACTAGGGGAGCGGAGGGGCAGGCACTGAGCTCTGCTCTCTGGTGACAGTGACAGGACCCGAGGGAACGGCATGGAGCTGGGACAGGGGAGGGTCAGGCTGGATATTAGGAACAGGTTCTTAACTGAGAGAGTGATTGGGCTCTGGAACAGGTTCCCCAGGGACATAGTCATGGCCCCAAGCCTGCTGGAGTTTGAGAAGCCTTTGGACAATGCTATCACACATATGGTCTGACTTCTGGGTGCTCCTGTGTAGAGCCAGGAATTGGACTTGATGATCCTTGTGGGTTCTTTCTAAGTTGGGATATTCTATGACTTTATTTCATACAATGGCTAAGACACTGCTTTTTGCACTGAAATACTAAATTATGCCTTCCTAAAAGTGTAACTGTCCTAGAGCTGCTTTGACTTTCATTCAAGAAAACATTTGTCCTAACAGCAGGGGATGGCGCTGTTACCACCCCTGCACACTCTTGTCAATGACTTTTCTGTGTATTTACTTCTCTTCTTGCATTTATGCTCTTAGAACCACAGATCCACCCAGCGCCCAACAGTGGTTCATCTCAGACTTAACAACAGATCTGTGATATTCACCACCTAGAAACATGCTGCTCATCTGGTTCTGGTTCCTTATAGCAGCAGAATAGGCAAACGTTCATTAAGTGGGCAACATGTCTGGTATTTCTTCCTAGTTCCTCCCAGACAGGCAAGCATGCATGCCCTCAGTAGAAATGTGCTGCTCAGACAGGAGTAAAGTGGGAAAATGGCAAAGACTTCAGCCTGAAGTTGGCATTTCCCTGAACTGGAGACTAGGAAAAAAACATTTATCATACTGATTGCACCAAAGTAAAAAACAACAGTTACACTTCCCTCCCCTCTCCTCTACCTCTCTCAGTCTCATCTTTGTTTCTGCCTCTAAGTCTCTGGGGAACACACTCAAACAAATGCAAGAGTTGGTAGGGCTGATTGATAGGGCTTTAAACTAGATTTGAAGGAGGAAAGGGACAAAACTGGACCTGCCAGTGATAAGCTATGGGACTGCTTGCCAAAAATTGAGGGACTGTGTGCTAGCAAGACCCTTCACTCTGCCCCACAAGGGGCTGGGTTCAATGAAGCACATCTGAAATGTTTCTACACAAATGCATGCAGCATGAGAAACAAGCAAGAGGAGCTAGAAGCCCTGGTCCAGTTCCAGAGCTATGACATCGTTGTCATAAGTGAAACCTGTTGGGAAGAGGTCTGTGACTGGTGTGTTACAATGGACGGTTACAGGCTCTTCAGAAAGAATAGGCAGAGCAGGCAAAGCGGGAGGGTGGCACTCTATGTAACAGAGGCACTGGACCATACAGAGCTTGCGGCTGGCAACAATGCAGTTGATAGGCTCTGGGTAAGGATTAACAGACAAACAAATATAAAGGAGATGTCATTGCAAGAGTCTACTACAGACCACCTGGCCAGGATGACAATGACACTGATGAATTATTCCTTAAGGAACTGAGAGACACTTCTAGATTGGCTGTCCCTGTCTTTATGGGGGACTTCAGGACTTTAACCTGCCAGATGTCAACTGGGAATATCACATAGCTGAGACAAAAAGGTCCAGGAGATTCCTGAAGCACCCTGGTGGGCTAAAGTTGCGCCAGGGGAGGTTTAGGTTGGATATTAGGAAGAACTTCTTTACTGAAAGGGTTGTTAGGCATTGGAATGGGCTGCCCAGGGAAGTGGTTGAGTCACCCTCCCTGGAGGTCTTTAAAAGATGTTTAGGTGTAGAGCTTAGTGATATGGTTTAGTGGAGGACTTGTTAGTGTTAGGTCAGAGGTTGGACTAGGTGATCTTGGAGGTCTCTGCCAACCTAGATGATTCTGTGACTGATGATAACTTAGTACTTGTACTAAGAGAGCTGACTAGGAAAGGTGCCCTCTAGGACCTGTTGCTTGTAAACAGGGAGGGGCTTGCAGGTGAAGTGGCAATAGGTGGTCACCTTGGCCATAGTGACCACGAAGTAGCCAAGTTTAAAATCTTTGGCAATAGGAGGAAAACTGCCACCAAACTTCAACCTTGGACCTGAGGAAAGCAGACTTCAGACAGCTCAGGGAACTAGTTAGTGAGGTCCCCTGGAAAGTGCTTTTAAATACACTGGGGTCCAACGTTACTGGTCATTTTTTAAGTACCATCTCCTAAGAGCACAGGAACAGGGAATTCCAAAATGTTGGAAGTCAAGCAGGAGGGGCAGGCTGGCCTGGCTGAACAGGGATCTTCTTCAAGTGCTTAGGCAGAAAAAGAAAGCATATGGTCACCAGAAACAAGGTTGGGTGACATGGGAGAACTACGCAGAATCACAGAATGGTTGAGGTTGGAAGGGACCTCTGGAGATCATCTAGTTCAACTCTGTGGCTGAGCACAATCACCTAGGGCACATTACACAGGATCGCACTCAGGCGGGTTTTGAATATCTCCTAGAAAGGAGACTCCACAACCTCTCTGAGCAACCTGTTCCAGTGCTCTGTTCACCCTTACAGTAAAGAAATGTTTCCTCATATTCAGCCAGAACTTCATGTATTTCAGTTTGTGCCCATTGCATCTTGTCTTGTCACTGGGCACCAATGAAAAGAGTCCAGCCCCATCCTCTTGACACGCTCCCTTCAGATAGTTGTACGCATTGATCAGATCCCCTTCTCAGTTTCCTGTTCTCCAGGCTAAGCAGGCCCAGCTCCCTCAGCCTGTCCTCATACAATAGGTGCTCCAGTCCCCTAATCATCTACGTAACCCTCCTGGACTCACTCCAGGAGCTCCATGTCCCTCTTGTACTGGGGAGCCCAGAACTGGACACAATACTCCAGGAGAGGTGTCACCAGCGCTAAGTAGAAGGGCAGGATCACCTCCCTTGACCTGCTGGCAACACTCTTCCTAATGCACCCCAGGATACTGTTGGCCTTCTTGGCCACAAGGGCACATTGTTGGCTCATGGTTAACCTGCTGTCCACCAGGACTCCCAGGTTCTTCTCTGCAGGGCTGCTCTCCAGCAGGTCAGCTCCCAGCCTTTACAGGTGCATGGGGTTATTCTGCCCAAGGTGCAGGACCCTGCATTTGCCTTTGCTGAACTTCATGAGGTCCCTTACTGCCCAGTGCTCCATCTTGTCCAGGTATGGATGGCAGCACAGCCCTCTACGGGGTTACAGGGATTCTGCTCACCTTTGTAGGGAGAGAATTTGTGCAGGCAAGGCTCAATTGAAGCTGGAGAGCAGTGTGTGGGACAATAAAAAAGGCTTTTTTAAGTATGTTAACAGAAAAAGGAGGACCAGAGCAAACATTGGGCTGATACTTGATGAGGATGGTCATCTAACAAACAGGGACATAGACAAAGCAGAGATGTTCAATGCATTTTTCACCTCTGTCTTCAACATCAGTGATGGGCTCTGGGACACCAGCTGCCCTGAATGGGAGGACCATGACTGCGGGAATGATAAACTCCCAGTCAACCCCAAACTTGTGCAGGATTCGCTGCTCCACCTGGGTGCATAGAAGTCCATGGGGCCTGATGGGATTAATCCCAGGGTACTGAGAGAGCTGGCTGATGTCATTGCAGGACCTCTTTCAATTATTTTTTAATGGTGGAATCTGGAGAGGTCCCAACTGACTGGAAGCTGGAAAATGTGGTCCCAGTTTTCAAGAAGGGCAAGAAGGAAGATCCTGGCAATTACAGGCCTGTAAGTCTCACTCAGTGCCTGGTAAAATCAAGGAGAAGATTATTCTAGGAGTTATTGAAAAACATCTGAAGGACAACACAGACAGTGGTTGTAGCCAACATGAATTCACAAATTAATTTCCTTTTACGAAAAGATCACTCATCCAGATGACCAAAGGAAGGTGGTCAATGTAATCTTTCTGGATTTCAGTAAAGCTTTCAATACTGTCTCTCACAGTGTCTTTCTGGACAAAACGACCAGAATACAGTTAGATAAGAGCATAACAAGATGGGTGAACATTTGGCTGACACGTTGGGCCCAAAGGGTTCTTGTAAATGAGGCTGCATTGGGATGGCAACCTGTCAGTAGTGGGGTTCCCCAGGGCTCCATTTTAGGACGATTCCTCTTCAATGTTTTCATAAACAATTTGGATGTAGGACTTGAAGGTTTTTTGAGCAAGGTCACTGACGATACAAAATGGGGTGGAGCTGTTGACTCCGTCGAGGGTGGTGAGACCTTGCAAAGAGCTCATAGAATCATAGAATATCCCGAATTGGAAGGGCCCCAGAAGGATTATCGAGTCCAACTTCTGGCTCCACATAGGTCTACCCAAAAATCAGAATTCAGACCATATCACTGAGAGCATAGTCTAAACACTTCTAAAACTCCGACAGACTTGGTGCTGTGACTACATGTTTGTCCAGATCTACGATCTGGACAAATTAGAGAACTAGACAGTCACCAACAATATGAAGTTTAATAAGAGCAAGTGCCAGGTCCTGCAGCTGGGAAGGGGCAGCCCTGGCTATACATACAGACTGAGGACAAGATGTTGGAGAGCAACAGCACAGAAAGAGATCTGGGGCTTTTGGTTGACAACAAGCTGAATATGAGCCAGCAGTGTGCCCTGGCAGCCAGGTGGGCCAACCGTATCCTGGGATGCATCAAGCACGGCATTGCTAGCCAGTCAAGGGAAGAGATTGTCCCTTTATACTCTGCGCTGGTGTGGCCTCGCCTCAAGTACTGTGTGTATTTTTGGGCGCCACAGTATAAGAAAGATATAAAACTGTTATAGAGTGTCCAAAGGAAGACTACAAAGATGGTGAAGGGTCTGGAGAGGACCCAAGGAAACGGCTTGAAGCTGTGACAGGGATGGTTCAGGCTGGATGTTACAAACAGGTTCTTCACTGAGAGGGTGGTCAGGCACTGGAACAGGCTCCCCAGGGAAGCGGTCACAGCACCGAGCCTGCTGGAATTCAAGAGGCATTTGGGCAACGCTCTCAGACACATGGTCAGATATTTTGGGTCATCCTTTGGGAACCTAGGAGTTGGACTCAATGATCCTTGTTAGTCCCTTCCAACTCGGAATATTCTCTGATTCTAAGGACTCGTTCAAGTCTAACCTATTTTTCATCGATTTTTGATATAGCAATCTTTTAACAGATTCTCTTGATCCTGTGAGATTTTCCAAATTGCACTGCGTAAATGTATACCTTTCTAGAGAAACTAGAGGCATTGCACATATGGTCAGGCTTACTTTACTCTAGCAGCCAGGCATATCTGAATATTGCCCAACGGACTCGGAACAGTATTTAGTGCTGTGTCCTACAAAATGCCAACTAAGGATTTTTGCAACTTGTTCTTGGCAGAGGCACAGCAGATACAGAGGCAGAAATCTAGACATTTACAGGGTTCAGCAGACCAAGTATGGAACTGCTGCTCTTCAGAGCCTGCTGAAAGACCAAGTTGTTCCTCCAGACATACCCAAAGGAGCGAGGGTTTAAGGGCTTTATTTCTGGAAGGCAGCAAGTTTCTGCATGCATAGACATCTTTTTATAGCATGCTATACATTTAGAGGCAGTGTCTGATCCCTGGATTTACTCCACTTGAAACTTTAGATGAGACTGGGTTGTCAACAGTGACTTGGAAAAGGCAAATATTCAATAAATACTTCTGATCTGTATTTAGATAGAAATAAGATGATGCATACATATCATGTAAATCACATTTAACTCCAACAGGAGGTAGAGAATCCATTAAATATCATCAAAATGAATAATAACTTAAAAAATTAGAACAACTAGATAACCTGTACCCAAGAGTCCCAACAATTGACCAAGGTCTCCAATATACTTATAGAGTACTTATAAAATTCTGGAAACTTGATACCCTGAAATAGCATTTATGTTGTGCTGTTAAATTAAGATATTACAAGATGATGCCTACAACTACCAGCCAGTCATCCTAGCACTATTTCCAGAAAAGAAACAGAAGAACTAGTATACATGTCCCTTACTGAGCAGACAGAAATAACATTCATATCAAGCAGCTGAATATTATCAAAATTAGGTCTTTCAAACAAGCAAAAAAAACTACACCATTATTCCATTCCTTGACAAGACTCTAAACTTGGCTGACAGATTAATAGTATAAATCTAATAAGCAGGCTTTTGTAAAACATGAAACTTCTTATCACAAGACATTCTCACTGACATCATAGGATGCTGGGTTTAGTTTTACATTATACAAACTAAGAACTAACTGAAATAAAGAAGAACCATGAAGTAGGTTTCTGCAGAGATCTTTATCAGGCCTGATGTTATTTTGAATCCCTGACAGAAAAAAATGCTAATTGTTCTGTTTGAGAGGAGCATAGCATCCTTCCAGTACGGGAAAGGATGGGATAGAAATATTTTTTATCTTTTTCATGACATTAATGACTTTATAGGAAAAGATTATTCCATGCTTGTAGCAACAAAGGAATTAGGGATCACAGAATCACAGAATGGCTTGGGTTGGAAGGGACCTTAAAGAGATCATCTAATTCCAACCCCTCTGCCATGGGCTGGGACACCTTCCACTAGACCAGATTGCCATTGGATACCTAATGAATTTTCAGCAGCAGTCTTAAAAGAAAACCATTTTAATGCAAAGTACAATTAAATTGCACAATTTACTGCCAGTGAATACTGTAGAATAAAAGTGTATCAATGGGAATGGAGAGATGAGACAAATTCATGAACAGCAGCTCCACTGTATCTAGAACAATGGTATGAACAGTTCAGAAATCCTTAATAACATATTACAAGGACCTGGGAAAATACCAGTGAAAGGATCACAATGCCTCACTAAAAACTGCACTTCATAATTCCCAAATACAGACCTGCACACCCACCAACAGAGGTGTCTTTACACGGATATCACATTCAACCCTGTGTCCATTTCCAGGAACACCCCAGCAAAATAGAAGGTAGTTACAGAAGAGACACATAACAGTTCAGGAGCCAGAGGCACTGACTCACCAGGAAAGATTAGAAGAGCTAAATCTGTCTGGCTTCAGTAAGCAGTAACTCATGAGGACATAGGGACAGGCTGGAAATATCAGTGAGCAAATGGAAGGTAAGACATCGCTGCATGAGATGTTGAGAACTAAATTAAAAATGAACAATGGAAAAAGGAACATGAAGGAAAAATCTTGCCCTGGCAGAAGAGCAGATCTGAAGATTTTCTGGCTCTGATTTTGCTTATTCCTCCTTTATAATGTTTTGTTAGTTATAAGGGGAATGGATACCTGGCAAGGCAGAGATGGCAGTGTACTAATGACTGACAGTAGCGTGAAGAGCAGACAGGACAGGTGACCTGCAATGCTAAATGCTCAGGTGTACTCCTACAGACACCCTTCTCCAAAGAGGCTCCAAGACAATGGATGACATGACATTAAGTGAGGATGATGGAAAGAATGCAATATATTATATATACCTCTTGATGATGACTTTTGAGCAGTAAAAACCTCTGGGTTCATATAGATATTGTTAGTTCCTCCATTAATTCCAGAAATAGGGATTTAAGGAGCTAGTCCTTCCTCCTCATTACAATAGGCACACAGGTTTCCTACAGCCATGGAAACATCAACAGCAAAAGAGAGGTTCCTGAAAGAACTGGACTGGCTAAATCATGGTACGCAACAGGAAGTCCTTCTGGAAATGAAAACACTCAACTGTATAGATAAACAAAATCAGTATTGGACAAAGATAAAATCATAGAATGGCAACTGATTCCCTGCCAAATACAGAAGCATAGAATGGCTTGGGTTGGAAGGGACCTTAAGGATCATCTAACTCCAACCCCCTGCCATAGGCAGGGAAGTCACCCACTCAGGCGATCAGGTTGGCCAAGGCCCCATCCAGCCTGGGCTTGAACACCTCCAAGGATGGGGCAAGTGAAGAATTTCCTCCTAATGTCTAGTCTAAATCTATACTCTTTTAGTTTAAGATCGCTCCCCCATGTCCTATCATTATCTACTTGAGCAAAGAGTCCTTCTCCATCTTTTTTATAAGACCCCTTTAATTACTGAAAGGCTGCAAGGAGGTGTCTCCCGAGCCTTCTCTTCTCCAGGCTGAACAGCCCCAGCTCTCTCAGCCTTTCTTCATAGGAGAGGGGCTTCAGCCCTCTGATCATCTTTGTTGCCCTCCTCTGGACTCGCTTTCTTGTGCTGGGTGCCCCAAACCTGGATGCAGTACTCCAGGTGGGGCCTCATGAGGGCAGAGCAGAGGTGGACAATCACCTCCTTCCCCTGCTGGTCACACCTCTTTTGATGGAGCTCAGGACACAGTTGGCCTTCTGGGCTGCAAGCACGCACTGCTAGCTTATGTCAAGCCTTTCATCCACCAGAACCCCCAAGTCCTTCTCCACAGGGCTGCTCTTAGTGAATTCTTCTCCCAGTGTGTATTCATCTGGGATTACCCCAACCCAGGTACAAAGATACAGAGCATTGAACCATTCCCAGAACTAGAACAAAAACTTAGACTTGGAAATCCTGCAGATTGAGCTAGAATGAGTGACACTGAAATGCATTATATTTTTTCCTCTCTTTAGCAGTAATGGATTTTTATTCCTATTCTATATGCGGCTGAGGTCACTGGGCCTGTTCAGCCTGGAGAAGAGGAGGCTGAGGGAAGACCTCATCGCAGTCTACAACTTCCTCGCGAGGGGGAATGGAGAGGCAGGTGACCTATTCTCCGTTATTACCATTGATAGGACCTGCGGGAATGGTGTTAAGCTGAGGCAGGGGAAGTTTAGGCTGGACATGAGGAAGTGGTTGCACACTGGAACAGGCTCCCCAGTGAAGTAGTCACTGCACCAAGCCTGTATGAATTTAAGAAGTGATTGGACTGTGCACTTAGTCACATGGTCTAAACTTTTGGGCAGACTTGTGCGGTGCCAGGAGTTGGACTTGATGATCCTTGTGGGTCCCTTCCAACTTGGGATATTCTATGATTCAGTGATTCTTATTGATGCTCTTTTGTGTTAAAATCATTGGTATAGTCATTCATTTTGTATAATTCTGACTAAAAATTTTCACATTGAATCTCCTTTGCAGCCCAGAAATTTCTTATTGTTTTAAGGTCCATTTTAGGAATATGGAATTAAAATGGCAATATGTAATTAAATGACAGAATACTGGGAAATTTATGAAACTCTTCTTATGAAACTCTTTCTTATGAAACTGTTTCATTGGCTAGCCTCACACTAAGAATTGCTTCATTTCCATTCTGTGCTGCTAAGGACAGCACACTAGAAAAGTATTTGTCCAAAGTGACAACGAGATAGAAGGAAAGTTCTTGCACTAAACCTGACATCACTCATTTTAAAACATACAATCAGAGATATGCTTAAGAGATATATTAGCAGTCTGGAGAACAAAAACTCACTGAGAACCTTGACACTGAATGGAAGAATAAAAACAAGGTAGCTAAAGAGAATTCCTATTCATAAACAGAATCTGCCACACCATAAGTGGAAGAAAAACTATGGAATATAGTGTACTGAAGACTGAATAAACTCTGTCATCTTATCAACAGTCAACAAGTTTGAGTTCAAGTAGAATGGGTGCATGAAAGGGCAGTGAGAAAGACAAGATATAGAGAATAAATCATAGAAGAGAAGACTAAAAGAAAATTTTTTTATTCTAGTAAAATGAAGGCTGGAAGGAGTTGTGACTGACATCCATAAAAATGCACAAAGGACAAAGGGTCAGACAGCAGAAAAGATTTTTCAGGAAAAAATATAATGAAAACAATGAATAAACAAATGCAAGTTTAGTTTGAAATCAAGTTTTCCAGTCATTCAGGAAGTAGAAATCTGGAACAGCCTCCCAGTAGAAGAAACCTGAGTGTGCATGTATGCATTGGGAAAGCGGAAAACACAATCTATATTAAATAAAATGTTTGACGGAGTTGTGAAATACAGTACAAACTCAGTGATCTAAATGATGTGGCACAATATACCCTCAGCAAGTTTGCAGACAACACTAAGCTGGGAGGAGTGGTGGACACACCAGAGGGTCCTGCTGCTGTCCAGAGGGACCTCGACAGGCTGGAGAAATGGGATGATAGGAACCTCATGGAGTTGAACAAAAAGTGCAAACTCGGCACTTGGGGAGGAAGAACCCCGGGCACCAGGGCATGCTGGGGGCCACCCGCATGGAAAGCAGCTTGGCAGAAAAGACCCTGGAGCCAGCAGTGTGCCCTTGTCACTAAGAGACTAAGGGTATCCTTGGCTGCATTAGGCAAAGCATTGCCAGCAGGTCAAGGAAGGTGATCCTGCCCCTCTGCACAGCACTGGTGAGGTCACATCTGGAGTGCTGGGTCCAGTTCTGGGCTTCCCAGTACAAGAGAGAAATGGGCATACTGGAGAGAGTCCAGCAAAGACTACAAATATGAGGAAGCAGCACCTCTCCGGTGAGGAGGGCCTGAGAGAGCTGAGACTGTGGAGCCTGGAGAAGAGGAGGCTCAGGGGAATCTTACCAATGTCTAGAAACTCTTGAAGGGAGGGTGCAAAGAGGATGGAGCCATGCTCTTGTCAGTGGTGTCTGGTTGCCAGCACAAGAGACAATGGGCACAAACTGGAACACAAGAGATTCCCTCTGATTGTCAAGAAACATTTTGTTGTGCAGGTGACAGAGCACTGGCACAGGTTGCCCAGAGAGGCTGTGGAGTTGTTCCCTGTGGAGATCTTCAAAACCCACCCGGACATGGTCCTGGGCAACTTGCTCTAGGTGACCCTGACTGAGCAGGGGGAATAGACCAGATGACCTCCAGAGGTCCCTTCCAATCTCAAGCATCTGTGATTCTGCTGCTAGTTAGTGATGGTAGGAGACTTGACTTCAGGATTTCTTCCAAATCTATGTCAGCCTTAAATTTAGCTAATTGCTTCTGGATTGAATATAGGTTGTTTTTGGTTAAAGTGTATCTTCCGAAAACATCAACCTATCATCATTTGTTTCTCATTTCAGTTCCTGGATCTAAACTGGAGATTACATTCTTCATTACAAGGTCTCAAAACTATTCAACAAGTTCTCTTTTCTGCTATTGACACAGTCAGAAAATGCAATTCGTTTTTCCAGTAGGGAACAATTTTTAAAGGCTTGCAAATGCCCCATTTATTTCTAGAGACATTTTTGAAATTCCTAGTTTTTTTATGTAATGCTGGTCCTAAGCAACGTGATCTGTATCTGTTGTATACATCCTGTTTTCTTGTTTCAAAAGGGAGGATCAGAATTGCAGTGTAGTGTTTTGTTTAAACAAGGTGTCTTTTCTCTCTCTGTTAAAACCCACTTCTCTACTGCTTTTTTTTTTTTTTTTTTTTTTTTTTTTTTTGAGAAGGGAACTAAATGAGTGAAAAGGAAACTGCAGGTAGCTCTTCACGTGAGTGAGAAATCATTCTACAGTTTACTACTCAGTCCTTAAGAAATCTCCATAGGAGATACGATTTGCACTTGGCAGTGATATATTATGATGAATGAGCTGCAATCAGACAAGTAATCTGTCATTTTGTAGGTGAATCATATTCAAACTGTGACTTAACAGACCTGAATGAGAAATTGTACATCTAAGAAGGGAAGACTACAGTCTCTACAACCAAACTGTTATAGGGCAATAGCACAAGAAAGAATACTGAGGGACCTTTCGTCTCGCTAGGAAAAGGTTAAAAAAATGTATTGCAAGAAATCAGAAGCCAAAAAAAATTTGAACAGAAATTACATCACATTTTCCTTGCTCAATGGGATGATTAAACATTTTTAAAAACTAGTACAGAAAGTAGTGTTGTGTTTTTTCGTAACTTTGAGGCGACTCTGCTCCCTCAGAAAGTATGTCCTACTCAAATCAGATGAGCAAATTACATACTTCTCTTGCATTATATAAAAGAGGTTTATTAATCTTTTCAGGGTTTAAAATATACAGATCACACTGTGGGAAAATCAGATTTGCTACATAAAAATTCAAAGCATGACAATATCCTGATAAGTACTGTAGTTTCACCAAGTCAACAATAAAACACCAAGGTGCACGGATCCAAGTAATCAATGCTGTACTGCAGCAGCATCAGGGCATCCCAATGCTATAAACTAAGTGGGCTGACCTTTTCAAAGTTGAACCCCACTTAACACTGGATGCTTCAGGACCATGCTGTGTTGTCACAGTCTGCCTCTGGCAAACAACAATTGTTGTGCCAAGCATGAAGCCTGCATTCAAACACAAATGGTAACATTTCTGAGCAATTTCCACAGGATAAGACTGCTTTAACGAGAAGACTTGACTTGCTTCTGACTCCAGAGCGACAAGATCTGGCATCTGAGCAGAGGAAGCTTACAGGATCTTTTCCACCCTCCAGCACGGAAGTCCAGAACCTTCAACCTCTAAGATCAGCCTAGCTTTTTCATAGGGATGGAAATTACCAAAATATCCTCTCTGCACAATCTTGTACAGCTGTGAGAACATCATGTCAGAAGAAGCAAAAATGTATAAAGCTCTTCAATCAGCACAAGCTTGCCCATGCAGGGCACTTCATGACTCATATTTTCAGGTGCTCTGTAAAAGACAAGTTAACACTGGGCAAACGCAGAAGGATGACACCAGCCATTACTGCAGACAAAGCAGCATTGCTCACTTAAGCAGAACTTGGGACCTTCTTTGCATTGTTGTCATCTTCAATTTGCACAGCAGTTCTTTCTGGACTATTTCTTCGAAAATTCTCTGAAACTAAGCAGATTTCAGGTGCAAACTCATGCCTTCAAATGGGAGCTTGATATACTATTTTTCTCTTCCAGAAGCCTCCTTTACAACCCAGATACAGCCGTTTCTATAGTACAGATGGAGACTATGACAAAACATTGGGAACTAAGTCAGCAGTAGAATCCAGATATCAATAAGCCCTGTGCTTTTACAAAGTTATTTCTTCCCCTGCAGTAGAGTACCACTTACCCTAACAGGCAAAGGTACTCTGGAAGTACCAGCTGCATGCACAGCGCTAGGCTCCCTATTGTGTTACAGTGTTGATTGAAGTCACACTGTGACTAGAGCTGTCTCCAGCTCTACTCTGGTGAGGCCACTCTTTGTGTTCTTTTAAGTCTAAACCATAATCCTGAAACAACATCAGCAGTTTCCTCTCTCTAAGAGCTGCATAAAATTATACAAGGAACGTGATAGCAACATTATGAACTTACTCTGTGCTGAACAAGAGACACCAGGGATTCCACCCTGCAATGGCCTTGCTCAGGGAAATAGCCCATTGGTTTAGCTATAACAGACTGGTTTAGCTATAACAGATTCTTCTCAAGTATACGAAATCATCCCTGGAAACAGTAAGTAGATTGTATTTCTGGTATCAGTTACTTCCCAAGCTGATTCTCTACTCAGACACTATGTAGTCTTTAAGGCCCTAAATATTTCTCCTGTTGCCCTACTCTTTGAGAGGTACATGCTTCTCACAGTTGATGTTCTAGGAAAAGATGGCAAGGGGAATCCCTCTGAGCATGAGTGAGGTGTCCCACCAGGACAGTGCACAAATCCAGCTCTCACAGAACTGTCAGCTTGAGTCCCACAGTTTGCTTTCATTGATGCTTTTGGAGACTAACTCTTCCATACAGGCTGCTGTCCCGATTTGTGCTCAGCATGACTCCACTAAAATGACAGATTATCACTGACTGGAGAGGTCAGCAACTATCCACTGAGCTGACTGCTCC
Source organism: Cygnus olor (assembly GCF_009769625.2). Lineage (NCBI taxonomy): Eukaryota > Metazoa > Chordata > Aves > Anseriformes > Anatidae > Cygnus > Cygnus olor. The sequence goes on from NC_049198.1 coordinate 81,451,689, forward strand.
CCATGAGCTGTAGGACAATCAACTGCTTCCCAAAGCTGTTCTGCTCTGGGGTGACTTTGGCCATTACCTCCACCCATCTTGTGGATCTCTAAAATGTTTGTCCTTGGGAGCTGCACCACCATCTCACATCCTACATGGCACTACCACACTAATCTGTTACAGTGAGGCAACAGATCTGTATAAAGAAGGAAACGATACTACAGGGACATCAGAGCAACTTGGGGCATCTAACCAGCTACCCTCCCCAGTTGACTCAAAGTTGTTCTAGGCACTTTTATCAGATGTACATGGAACGTGGGCAGGCCAAAAGGAAGAGGCAGGCAGACTGTGTCCAATACAAGGCTACTGCACCTTGAGGAGCAAGAAGACTCTGCATACGGAATTCGAGGTCTAGCAGCTAGAAAGGAAGACCAAGAGCAGTGTGTTGCTAATCGAGGGACCAGGAAGCACTTGTAGTGAGTTTTTTGTCTCTTTACTGATGACAGAAGAGTTATACAAAGAGAAATGCATGAAATGTGAATGTGTTTTCAAAAGATCTACAGATAAGGAGATTGAAAAATCTTCAGAGCACACCAACACACCATGTATAAGCCAGATCACATTTCAATGGAAGTACGTGCCACCTCCTTCCCAGAAAGTCTTACTCCAAATCCAAGAAAGAAAAGCCTCCATTTCACACCTGAGGAAGGAGCACAGAGGCAAGTTCACAGAGACGAATAGGCCAGCACTCACATGGGTACTAATGTACTGTTCCAAGGAAAGTATCTTTCATGCAAGCAGTTAGTACTGACAAGAGTTTCTGCCTCTTACCAGGGGCAGTAGCACTCTGCCTCCAAGAGTTCTCTGGAAACACCACCTGCAGAAAGCCCACTAACACAAGGGATAAGGCAAGCCTACTGAAAACTTGTAAACAAATTCAGGAAGTTAATCAAAGTCAGAGGATAAGCTAAGGCAGCACGACAAAGGACTTTAAGCTTGGGTGCAGAACACCATACATATGACAGGGACCTTACAGCCCCCCTAGTGCCACCTGCTCCCTTCTGATATCCCAAAGTGCTGCATGTGAAGACTTTGCATGAGGGGCTGCATGAAATGCAAGACTCATTAGCTCCAGTCCACCTTTCTCATGCAATTGCAGTGTCCTGAGGTTGATTATCCTCCCTACCCCAAAGGATCATACACAGCATTCAGCAGATTCTTGAGGCCTCTACTCCTGAGTTACCACCACTCCTGAATGTATGCATTTATTTTCTTCCACCTTCTTTTTCCTCAGTGCACAGCAAACAGGAACTTTCCACCTGTGCCCCCTTTGGTTTTTCACATTTCTTCCATCTCATTCCTGATCTGCAGCAGCCATTCTCACCTCAGGTATGGAAAGTAGGGAAAGGAGGTGAAAGCAGGGGAGGAAACAATCATTGTGTTTTTACAATCAGTCAGGTCCAGAAGCCACTTGACGCAGACAGGTCAGAGTTTCCCCTACAACAATGAGTGAGCCAGGGAAGCAAATCAAGCAGATTGAATGATTTTTGGCAGAGAGAGAACAGTAGGAGTGGTACAGACCTCTTCCTCCTCAATGTGAGCAGGTTCAGTCAGCAGATTATTGGCTTGATCAAATGACACCCCCTGTTAGACAGGAACCAGCAAAGAGGCATGCAGATTAGTGGAGCATAAACCAAAACCACCACCACTACCACCACCACCCAACACACAAACGCACACCACTCTGATAGGTCCGGCCACACAGCACCAGAGCAGACCCCATTCATAGCACTGCTGATTACCACCTACCAGCAAGTACCTGTGACAGGGCTGCGACCATGGCTCACAACATGCAGAGTGTCAGCATTCTTTGGCCTAGCTAACTGGAAACCACATCTTAAAGGCCATATTTTGTCTGTGTTGACGCACTGAGGCTGTGACCATCAAGCTTACAAGCTAAACACCATTAGCTGGTTTTACCCACTGTGTACCGAGTCTTCCAGTGAAGGAGGAAGGATTAATCAACACAGAAGAAAACTGCAAAGGGCCCTCTGGTGCCACCTAGCTGCCGCACAGGAATGAAGCTATCCCAAATCAGACTTCACTGGTCCCTCCTGTGAAGGGAAATGCCTCCGGTGAAAGTAAGCGTCAGATGCTCAGTCATCCTGCTCCCAAATACAGGAAATCTTAGAATTTCTATTGAAAACCAACTGTCTTTGGGGAAAAAAAAAAAAAAAAAGAAAAAAGAAAAACAAAACAAAACAAACAAACAAACAAAAAGAAACAAGCAACTGATTTAAGGACTTAGCCTGCTGCAGACCTTGTCCTACCTTCTTACTTAATGCATGTATACCGCATTCCTCACTTGAAACTCTGTGGGGACATTGCTCCCCACATTCCTACTTCTGGAAGACAGCTCAGGAGGCAAGCTAATAAACCTGTCTTCATGGAGCAAGCGTTCAACCCAGCCCCAGGAAAAGGATTTTGTGATTTCCAGGCAGAAGGTTCAGCCTCTAATAAGGACAACTTTTTTTAAAAGCGATACCAAACCCATGGTCTCAACACCTATGTAGTCTTCACAGGTTTTGCCAGTGGGTCAGTGTGTCCTTGGCTTTGAGTCCCAGACTAAAATTATTGGCTTGATCAAACGACACCCCCTGTTAGGACAGGAGCCTTTTGGGTCAGGGCATTTCACATGCACAGCAGGTCTTAGATACAGGGGATTTAGGATGGCTTCACACACTCTTACAAGCAGCAGCAACAATGCATTTTCACTCTGAAGACCTTTGCAAATGGTAAGGAAACTGCATGTCTCATCCCTAGGGATCAAATATCAGCTCAGATACATCAAGGGAAGCATCCACTGAAGGAAAGGTTCCAACGGAAACTTGAGTGCAAGAACTTCCCCTGTGCAATCTGAACTCCAGCATGGGTTTGAAAAGATCCCAGTAGTCTGGAGTGTGTGCAGTAACAGCAAGAACAGGTTTTACTCCAGCATATTACACCAGTTCAGAGACCTACATCTCTCCCATAAGATTTGCTGGTGTCATACTCTATATAATGTAGATTCAGCTGCATCCTAACCCCTGCCTGTTAAGTACACCTCACAAAATCATCAATTTCATCACCGATTTCAGTAAGAACTGGTCTGACCTCAGCCAATGTCCTTCATAAGTATATTCCTATTCTATTGTGAGCATCTTCCTCAAGCAAGAATTTGGATGTCCCTGATGAAACATGGTGATTCACCTGAGTAGAGCCAAGGACCTTTTAACTCATCAGCCCCGACCATGACTGGAAAGGCTCATTGTGGCCCCATGGCAATGGCAGAACTCCATAACACAGGCTCCCTCTAGTCCCTATACACATTTCATCAGGCTGCACCTGTGCTGGGGCAGACACTGGGTAGAACCAATGAGAATGGCATGCTCCTAGCTGCTCTCACTACTACTCCTCTTCAGGACCTGAACTGTGGCAGAAAAACAACTGTAAGCAGTCTAAACATAAGCCTGAGGAGATTAGATCCATCCAGGGACATGGCTCAACCTGTAGCAAACGAGGTGCAACAACCAGCAAGCAAGGAGGTCATTTTTTGAAAGGAATGAAAAAACCCATCAGTGATGGGACAAAATAACTGTTTTTGCAGCACAGATCACAACATTGCACATAAGGGAAGCATGCAAGCATTTGGACATAGAATGAGAAGTCAGACATAAGCAACATGGCACTGTTCTTGGACAAGCCCCAGAAAGAACTTCAGTTCTCCTGCCCTCAGCATGTTTCTCCTGAAGTGCTGGAGCCTCTTGAGAACATTTTCACTGGTACTGCATCAACCTGGCTGGTAGTTCAAAGCAGCAGAAGGGTGGTCTGGCACCCCTCTGACCTTTCCCCCTCCCCTCAAGACCTTACCTTCACCGACGGCTGAGCAGATAAAGCTCCATTTTTTCTGTCATCCTCATCCCATGCTTCCTCTTGATCCTCAGGCTCCATATTGTTATTGCGACTTCCCAGCTCCTCTTCCTCTTTTGGGACTCCATCACTGTTCAGCCCCTGTACGAGTGCCACCACTGCCTCTGGCTTGGGCAGTTTAGTTATCTAAAAGTGTTTCTTATAATGGGGTGTGTCCTTGCAGATAAGCCTCTGTTTCTCCACTGAGAATGGTCGCTCTTTGTCTTCAGCCTCATCTTCACTCCTTATTAGTGTGTCCTCAGCAAAGTGTACAGTGGGCTGCAATGGAAAAGCCCCAGAAAGGCTGTGAGCCTCAGATAACAGCCATAGCTGCAGGCAGCACATAAATCTGCTGTCCCTCTACTACCAACACAGGCAAAGCCAGCTTTTCTGTTTTAATATTAAAGAAGATGCAGGAATACATACTCAAATTTCCCCATACTTGTTTTCGCCCCATCCCCCGTATCAACTCCTTCACCTAGACACATCTGTCAGCTTCATGGACTGAGGGCACTCAGACCTGTAACCCTGATTTTTGCACAGTCCCTGCCCCATTCCCATGCTATCTTTCCTAGTCTTTGATGGACCCTGCTCCCCCAAGCTCCCTGAATCTCTACTTGCAGTTAGCTTCCAGGGCCTTTACTTGCCTCCAGCAATGCCCAAATCACACTCTGTAAATCCATTTATGATTTTCTCTGAAACTTTCAAATCCTTCCACTTTTTAACATGACCCTGATGCAGTTCCTAGATTCCTACTTCATTGTATTCCACTTCTACATCTTCCTCCTCTTGGACAGCTGCTTTTTTTATGCTCCTCTTCAGCTTTTGGCTTTACCGCCTTCTCCAGCTCCTGCATCTCAGACAGCTGCCCATTTGGCCAGCTCCTTTGTCCCTCCTCTCCCTGCTCTTCTCCCCTAAAGTCAGCAAGAGCCGGTGCTGTTAGAAAGGTGGGAGTCCTCACTGCGATTTGATGTGGCACTCAGTCTTTTCTCCTGGGAAGATGATAGGTTACAAAAATCAAGATGGAAACCAAAGTAGGAAATGGATCAGTATAATCTGATTGGTGCAGGGTGGGGTATGGTCCACTGCCAACAGAACCAGCTTTTTCAAGTTGCCCGCTACCTTCCTAGCTCCACCCCTGTTTCACCATCTGTGTGGGCATTTATTGACAGTATCACACCTGGGCAGCAAGGCAACATCCCCTAGTACTCTATTCCCATCAGTCTTTATTCAGTATATCAGAGCCTTCTTTTTCTCTCCCTGTTTTGTGACTGTCCTGGTTTCAGTTAGGACAGGGTTAATTTTCCTCCTAGTAGCTGGTAGGGTGCTATGTTTTGGATTAGGATGAGAAGAGCGCTGATAACATGCTGATGTTTTAATTGTTGTAGAGCAGTGCTTACACCAAGCCAAGGACTTTTCAGCTTCTTGCTCTGTCCTGCCAGCGAGCAGGCTAGGGATGCAGCAGGAGCTGGGAGGGGACAGACCCAGGACAGCTGACCCAAACTGGCCAAAGGGGTATTCCATACCATCTGACGTCATGCTGAACAATATATAGGGGTGGCTAGCCGGGGTGGGGGGCCGGCTGCTCAGGGATAGGCTTGGCATCGGTCAGTGGGTGGTGAGCAATTGCATTGTGCATCACTTGTTTCGTACACATTATTAGTAGTAATACTATTATCATTATTATTATTATTATTGTTATTATTATTTTCCCTGTCTTAATAAACTGTCTTTATCTCAACTCACAGGCTTCACTTTCCCATTTCTCTCCCCCATCCCAGAGAGGGAGGGGGGAGGGTGAGCAAACGGCTGTGTGGTGTTTAGCTGCCGGCCGTGTTAAACCACAACAGTGACAGAAGTGGCACTGAGGCACACAATCCCTGTTATGGCCTTTTCTGTATCCTTGCTGCATCTTGTGCTGTCTCAGTGGCCCCAGCAGACACCACAAGATAGGTTCTAATTCATGAAATGCAGACAATCCATGCTCAGTCCATTCCCACGTTTCCCAAAAGTTAAGCTCTTTCTGCCCAGCTTACAAACACTGCCTCTCCATTCCCCACATCTGCTACATGTTCTGTATGGTTATCCATTTCTTAGCGAACAGCACTCCCTTCTGACTTAGGTGAATTCAGGTCTGTGCCAGGTTTTGCAGCATGTACCTCATTGCGCCGAACTTCTATCACTTTCTTCATAACCTTCATCTCACTGGGATGAGGGGTTGCTCTGCGCTGTAGACCCTACCAGAGAAAAAGCACGCATGCAGAACATGAGATTTAACAGTCAGAGGAATATGTGTCATGCCTCAGGATTGAATCAGTTCAAATGACACGTTTTATCAGACCACAAGAGCCCCAGCTGGACATGAACTAAATGTCATAGAATCTGATCTGGACTTCTCTGTTATTACAACGTGCAGCTGGGAAGAGGAGAGAAATGGAAGATGACACTTACCAGATCCATCTCACAGACATTAACCTCCTCTCCATCTGACACAGGGTCTGGAAGAAATTATAAAGATGGGAAGTTTTTAATTGTGTTTGTCTTAGTAAATGCCAATCAGTCGACACAGAATCCCCCTAAAGGAACACACGGGTAGACTTTCTTCTTAATCCGTCTGGTGCTTCTTACTATGCTTGACAAGCTTGTGTGTCAGCAGAACTTGTGATGCTTAGCTAGGTCCATCCAAGCTAAAAGTCAAGAAAAGCAGTATTATAAAATTAATAAGAGAGTTAAAAGAAAGAAGAAAAAAAATAAAAACACCCAAACCCTAACCAGTAAACCTCCAAACACCAGCAGGAAAATTATCTCCATGCTGGAGGGACAGATAAATTTTTTACATTTCATTAGAAGGATTCAGATCTCTAGATAATGTCTCTTTACAAGATAAAAAGGAAGAAGTTCAGCAAGAGATTTAAACCAATAGAATACCTGCTGAAAAGTGAAACTTCTATCCTCTCCTTTGCATCTGCAATTAAAGCAAAATGATCTGCCATATTTTTTGAGGCTGCCTGTCTACAATTATAATGTTTAGCTACCTTAGTAGCACTACACTCCACAGCACAGGCTTACTTCTGGCTCCAGGCTAGAAGATTGCCTAGCACAAGTTTGGTTGTACAGCTTTTCCCTGTGGAGGGCACCAACTAAAATCCAGTCCTGATGCTGCTGTGACCATTAGGATCTCTAGACTACCTGATTGATCTGCGGGCAGTTTAGCAGTCATAACTCAGTTCCCATGGGACAGCCACCAAACTGTAAGTCTGCATAAATGCTCTCAAGGAAATAAATCTCTTTTATACCTTTTTGTCTTCTCAGGACACCTAATGCCCTCATTACTGCAAAAATTTAGTACAAACCTACAGCAATATCATAGGAGCTGTGAGATGGGAACACCATAATTGCTCCTTGTCCTAGGAAAAAACTGTAGATTGTGCCTGTGCTTCCATAGGAAGATAGCAAGCCACCAGAAAACTCCTTACCCATCTCTCAGCTCCAGACTCCTCTTCATCATCCACTTTGGGTTCATCCAGAAACTGAATTACACTGACTCTGTTTAAATTGGTGTCTGTCCAGCTCTCATCCACACTGTTTTGCAAAAGATTCTCTAGGAAGAAAAATAACAGACTGGGAGATACTTTCTGAACATTCAGGGATATGGTCTTGGATGAAAGACAGTTCTCAACTCATTAGGGCACTTTTGTCTCATCTGCTCATGGCATCAAGCTGCAGAGGCTTTGAAGACATAGGATCTAGCCTCCAGGTGTTGTCACCTCTTGTATATCTCCTACCAGATCCATGGCAGCATCTACAAAATGTACTGAAGGTTTCAGCTGTAGTGTATCTTACTGAAGAACTAACAAAAAAGGTAGGATTAAGGCACAAATCAGAAGTACTAACACAAAAACATCAACAGGACAGGAAGCAAACCTTACAGACTATGAACTCCTCAGTCAGTAAATATAAGCAGAAGATTTGAAGACTAGGCTGCAGCTTTTTCACCACATGGTAGAGAAGCAATTTGTCAGTTTTAGCAATCTGCCTTGGAAATCAACAGCAGTCAGTCAGGAGCTTAGGTGCACTACAGCTACCACAGTAACCAAGAACAGTCCAGCTAAGCAGAGAAGGTTCACATTCTCTTCCCTACATCACTCTCTGCAGTACACAGTACTTCAGACAGCATTCATAATGTAGTCTCTTACCTAGGCTAGGAGAAGGCTGCTGGGGAAGCAGGTAACAAGTGAGAACTTTTTCTCTTGTCTTTTCATCATTCTCTGTTTGGAATTTCAGCATGGGCTGGGACTGATTTTCTGCCAGCCGCAGGGCTTTCAGGTTAAGATTTCAAAGCAAACAGCAAGTTTTGTAGTCTGCAAGAGAAAAGAACTGTTGGTTAAACTTATTTAGTAATGAAGGCAATTCCACTTAGCTCCAGACTGCCTCATCTGCATTAGAGAAAGACAGAGTCTAGCCACTATGGGAATCCCTCTCTTCTGTACACACAGAAGCAGCTGGCTTAAGCTGCATGCGGCTCTGCCACAGCCAGGGACTGGTCTCCACAGACCACAAGGAACCTGGATCAGTTTTTAGCAGGTGACAACTCTATCATTTCGCGTGTGGAAAATGGTGAACTCTGAAGAGGGATTTGAAAACCAAAAAGATGCTGCTTTAATGCACTCCTGTACAGACAATGTTCCAAACAGAAGCTCTGGTCAGCTTCCAACTGCTACAAAAATACCAGCCTCAGCTAACAGAACTGCAGTTAAAATCTGCAGAAGCTGTCAGACCAGATCACAAACGTTTGCACACTGTGGTTATTTTTTCCTGTTTGTTTGTTTTAAATGGAAGTTTTTGAACTAGTCTACCTGCAGACTCTATTTTGTAAATAGCAAAGCCCCAAATCACACTGCTGTATGTGACATGGCACCTGGTAGAAGTTTCATCTTCCCACAGTCAGATTAGGGAAACACCCACTGAATCACATGCAAATCAGGAAAGAAAATGTCTCCATCCCTACATGAACTGCAGACCTGTAGTAGGCTACAAACAGTTGATTGCTGAGTGGTTCAAAGCACAGCTCAGGCTGTGCTTTGTACAGGTCCACTGATCAGACTGAATTGTACTCTGTAGATGCTGACAGTCCCATTGAGACACCTAAACAGCGTAGAAAACACTGGAAAAACCATAACCACATTGGCAAAACAATGGAGAAATTGAGCTGTCACTGGCTGGAGAGAAAACCTGAAGAAAAAGAGCCAGGTGTGCCCAATGTCACTCCCAGATACATAGAATCAAGCAAATAAAATTATGTTTGCATTTGCACAGAACTGACAGTGAGCCCAGCACTCACTTCAGACCACTGCCAGGGGCTGAAGGCAGAACACTCTTGGCACAGGAAACAGATAGAGCCAAAAGCCACCCTAAAGCTTATGTGTTATGATGAAGACTGTGCGTGTTGAGTTGGGGGTGTCAATGAGAGCAGGAGGAGGAGAAGCTGTTCTTCTACTGAACTGGGAAAAGCAAAAGACTCAGACACCAATTACGTGAGGATTGATGACATACAACTACGAAATTTGGAGGCATGAATACAGTGGACCAGGGATTTCCCTGGATCTTTGTTTCACACATGGAAAAACATCCCCACGTATCTGTATCAATTCTACCCTATGCTTTGCAGGCAAAAAGCTTGACAGACACAGCCTGTTTCCAGAGCTTTAAGCAACCTCTCTGAACTGCTGATTCCATGATCAGCACAGATCTAGAGTCTCCCAAAACACACCATTGCCCAGCCCATAGTGCTTCTTCCCAGCAGCCTCCTTAGGAATACACCTACAAGCCTGTTTACCCCTTTTGCTGCTAACCTGTTCCCAGCCACATCAAGGACGTGAAGCTCGGTGGTGTTGGCAAGCTCTGCTGGCAGGAGGGACAGGCGATTTTCTCGCAAGGACAGCACATTCAGATTGGTACAGCCTCCAATCTCAGCTGAAGGGATGTTAGTCAGTTCCGATCCACATTCAGGTTTGTCAGCTTGGTCAGCTTCCCAAGGGACTTTGGTAAGGCCTAGGAAGGACATGATTCAGCAGCTGCTAAAGATAAGGACAGCAGAATGGGCATAAAATCCTCTACTGGATGGAAAAAAAAAAAAAAAAGCTGCCTTCTGTCCAAGCAGAGATGAGATGAATTCTGGGCCACAAAAAGGCTAACAAATAACTTGTAGGGTAAGAAATGGTTCTCATTCCTGTGGCATGGGGATTCTGAAAGATTGAAAAGCTTCTCCCATTCTGACAGTGTTTGGCACCACAAGAGGGAAGCAGAGAGTTAAATCTATTTAAAGGGTGACAGGCAGCACTTTCCCAGGAGCACAAGAGCAGCAGGCATCTGGCATCAGGCTGGCATCTCCAGGGACCCTTGCAGACAATACATAAGACATCAGTGCCTTAAAGTATAGCTCGTTGAGGCAGAGAAGCCACACTTAAATTCCCAGATCATTACGCATTAAGAGCTTTAGAAAGAGAATACTAGAGACAGCAGATCCCTGTTCCTGGACATAGTTCTGGGCATTGTGTTACTAGGGAAACTGACCAAACAGGTTCAAAGAATGGCCACCCTAGGTTATAAGTGAGAAGACAGAGAGCAAAATGGACTGAGAGAGCAAAGGATAGTGTGCAAGGCTTTCTGTACTCCTCCATAACACAACCAGTCTCCATCCGTTCTGTTTTGTGCAGCATGGTGAAGGAGTAGAGAAAGAGTAACAAACTTATTCCAAGAGGACAGAAGTCTCTCACACCAGTGTCATCAGTATGAATAAAGCCTACTAAGTCCAAACCAAAGGCCCTGCAGAAGAGAGAGGCCATGCCAACTTTCCCCTATGCTGAGTGTTCCACATGTCAGGAGAGCAGACAGCTGCAGGTCTTGGCAAAAGCAGGGTGATCCTAGGCCTTAACTTCAAGGGAAGACGATTACAAGACGAAGACCAGAGAAAGCTAGGGAGGACGAAGAACTTCAACTCTCATTCTCAGCTGTACAAAAAGGTTGCATACACCTTCCTACCTGGAGAGGGGATTCCCGCTGAAGTCTGCAATCTCCAAGGATTTGCAGAATTTGATGCTTTCAGGAATTTCTGGAATGTCTGGAAAAAAGACATGAAAGAAAAAGAGGCTTGAGAAGAATCTATCATGTGGAAAATGGGACACCAGGTACTGGTGGCAGCCTGAGACACAGTAAGACAAGCAAATTTTCATAGCTCCGGATTCATGACAGATCACTCTGCAGGACTGTGAACTGTTCTGACTCTCAGAACAGAAATGCACAGGGCAGTGCAGTATGCAAAGAAGCAAGACTGTGGGGCATCTATTCCCTCACTGAGCTCTGACCTTACTGTTACGGGAGATGTCCAGTTCCACCAGCTGCATGACGTTGGCAACCTCAGGGGGAAGTCTTTGTATTTCATTGTCACTCAGGCCCAGTTTGCGCAGGTTCAGAAGCCTAAAGAAAGGCTAGGACAGGAAGAGAACAAAACTGGGTCAGCAGCAGTTCTGTGGAAAATGTGTCATCTCACCTCAGGGCAAAACTGAACATCCATCCTTGGAGACAAATGCCATCTCCTCTCAATCTCTGTCCTGCTGATGGCCCCAAAGTGCAGTCACTGCACAGATGAGAACCCCAATTAAGGTCTACAAGAGACAAGGGTGAAACCCTGAATTTAATGAGTTTAGCTTAATGATTTATTTAATATCTCTATTATCCCGCTGCCCTTCTCCTTCCTGTGTAGGATTCAGAATGAACAGGTACCTCACGAAACACAGAACATCTATCCTAGGCATTCACATACTCCCATCATGAGGAAGTCACAATCAAGTAGCTCACGAACAGACCTGACGATGCTTATGAGTATGGTTCAGAGAAGCCAACAAAGGGGAAACATAAGAGGACTTTCAGACTGAAGTCCTGTCCCTGCTGTCATAAACATTCCTGCTGTACAGTACATCTTGTCAAGACATCAGTCTCAGGTTCCTACAACAACAGGGAAAACTTCTGTGCCACTTGTACTAGAAAAGGAGTGAGCAAACTATCTGTAGGGGCCAAGTAACCAAGAATTAGAGAACGAAAGTAAATTCCTTCCTAGAAACACCAGTCGTAGAAATGTTGGTTCAAAGGGACCTCTAGAGGTGCGCTGGTCCAATAACATCCAACTTCTTCACACCTGCTCTTGTTCTCAGAAGTGAATTACATTACCTAGAAGAAGTAAATTAGAACATTCATCCATCATCCTCTTTTAGACATAAACAGCCTCTCAGTATGTTTACTAAACATAACATACTATAATTATTAACTTGACAAATCTTGCAGCTGCTTCTAGCTATTGTTGGACATAGGATATAGGACAGGATGGAAACCAAGGCTATGGCATTTGCTGTGTTTCCTGGATTGTTTTAGAATGGCTGGGAATAACAAACAAACATCATTAACCTGATGCAGAAAGAGACAGTTTACCCATAACCTACAAATAGATCAAGACAGAGACTGTTACACGTGTAATAACACTGAAGCAAGACTCTGATTATGTGTTTGGGTTCTGCCACATCACAGATGATCTCTAACAGCTTTTGAGTTTTAGATGACCAAACCTTAAAAGGTAATAACTCAACCCACGATGAAAAAAGAAAATTGAAAAGAAGCTTGGTAAAAACTCATGTCTATGAAGTGACAAGGACAAGCCACTTCTAATCCACGTAATCACCTTGTCTGTGCTAAAACAGAGGCAGAAATGGAGTTACACTAAGCAAGAGAAAATGCAGTCTCAAACTTATTTACAGATCAGAAAACAGATTCAGAGAGTCAGGGCTGCCTACACAGCCTCACTGAGAAGGACCAAACAAGAATTTGAGGTCTGAAACTTCTTTCTCAGTTACCTTTCCAGTAATCCATCTGTATAAAAGGCTGCTGAAACAGACTTGCCCCAGGAACAACTAAGGGGGTATTGAAATTCATTCTGTTTGGGGTGGGAGGGCACCCACAGCTACCACTCATAACACCGCAAAACACAATAACACAAGCCAGACAAGGGATGGGAAAGGAAGTAAAGGTGATGCAAAACGTGACTGTGAAAAGATACACAGACAATGAAGAGAGCTACTCACCCAACCAGACGGGCTAACGAGTTCTATGCACCTGGTTTGAGAAGCTTCTGTGCTGTAAACCCAAACCTCTGCTGTTTCCCATAGAGGTGTCTCAGCCAGGAAGCACTGCTGGGCGCATGTGCATGTCTGAGGGACTGCACAACACGGCCGTAGCTACACTGAGGTTGTCATGCTTCCACATCACTCCCCACACAGAGAGCAAGAAATGCTCAGGCTGAACAGCACCAATACTGAATACTGTACTGCTTTAGGACATTGTGAGAATGAAAAGCTTTGTCAGGAGAAGAGTAAATTCAGTTTGATTTTGAGCAGCATGAGCTCTTTTTAATTCAGTTTATCTAATGTAAAATCAGTTTAAGAAAAAAGGAAGTAGGTGAAAGTCTAAATGACAGCAAAGCCTCAAGCCAGAGCAGGACATTTAGAGACTTGATTTGCTATTGTTTCTTAGATCCTTCTCTAATTTTAGAATGTAAGGAAATTCCGGGCAAGACATTGTGTTGACTTGCTAGAGTCTGCAAGTCAGAAAATAACAAAGGGAATGGAACATCTATAGTCCAAACTTCTAGTGTTTCTGGCTACAGATTTTAAACAGTCTCAAATTAGATGTGCAGACTTCAAAAAAAATATAGAATTTACTAAATAAAATCATGCTATACGTTGCACTGCAAGATATATGGGAAGTATTTATTGACACAGTAGGGATTTAAAAATAGTCGTCTGTGGAGGGAACTGCTATCTGTGAACGACTTCTCTTTAGAGCTGATAGCTAGGCCATCAAAAAAAAAGCACTTATTAAAAAAAAAAAAAAAAAAAACACACTTCTTTGGCACAACAGTTGTATCCGTGCAGTTTATCGCAATCTAACAAAACAAACTGCTTAACAGGCATTTTACTAGCATAGCTATGTTACTGAAAATAATCAGAACCTACATGCACACAGACATGCTTTTGAGGCTAAGTGCAGACCAAGCCTCAGAATTAGGCTGCTGTGACAATCTCAATTCTTCACACTCAATTAAGTTCACTTCTGAGAGTCATCTACTAAACACAACATTGCAAGATACCTTGTTTTGTATATTGTTTTACACCTATTAAACAACGTGTTTTTTTCCTGACACAGCCTTTTTTTGTTGTTTTTTTGGTGACCAAATAAACTCAAAACGTCACAGTACTGACAGGCTATTATCAGATATGTGCAGAAATTTCCATTCAGCAAACACCAAAACATCAGAGTAGTACATCCCACTCCTTAAAAGTCAGTTAAGCTGGACTTAAAATATATATATATATAGATAGATGTGACAAAAATTCAAATTAGTTAGAAGTCATCAGGGGAAATCACAAAAGACAGGTGTAGAATTAGTGTTCTTGTGCAAGAATTAAGATTTTTTATTTGCAAGAGAAGAAAGTTAAACAGGACCCAAGTGACCTGCCATGTCCAGTCTGACTAGAAAGAACGTGTTTTTAATTCTGTTAGGTAACAGCTACTTAGTCCTCACTGTTAACCCCTTACCAACAGGACTGTGTCAGTGAAATGCTGGCAGCTGAAGCACAGATGCACCAAGTCTGTATTTTCCCTTTACAGACTGCTTTGTTCAATACTGTCTTCACTAACAGCACAAAGAGTTTTGCCAGGACAGCTTATCGGTGATTCCATAACTGGCGTAGTACAGACTTACGTGTCATTACAGTAAAAATGCGTAAGTAGAGAGATGAGCACTGCTGAAACAAATAGACATACGCTGGTTGTTCAGCTGCTGTTCAGAGATGAGTCTTTCTGCAGGAGGAAACAGAAGTGCACTTCCCATTTACGGTAGCAAAGCTTTTAGGAAAACTATCAAGCAGTCAAGTTTGCTCTTATCTCTACTAAGACTGTAAATTTAGTATGATGTAATGCATGACAACATGATGTAATCAAGAACTGAGAAGACTGCAAATGCTAGATCTAGCATGATGCATGCAATTTTCAATTCGTTATTTTAGAAACTGAATACTTCAACTCGTAACTCCAACAGCCAGATTTACAAAACATGACCGCACAACAGAATCACTTGTGACACTGGAAGAACAAATTAAATTTAAGATTGTTACTGGAACTAAGAGTGAAAGCCAAAGCAAATGTCTCTTTGGATACCAGTAATTATCCCTTTTTCTAATCACTGTTAATCATGTTTCACACAGCCGGCAAAAAAAATCACAAATTTAGCACCATACTGTATGTCTCTATTGAGATGAAACACATACAACTTCAAGATTTTCTGAGCACCAAAACACACACATACACACACATACAGAAAAACCACCAAAGCTGCATGATTTAGATCCTTCCAACTAGAGTGATATAATATCAAAACCACAAGTTTGGAGAGCACACACGCAGGCCAGGTAACCCTTTAGGCTGTGATGCTTGGCAAAGGTTGCTGTCTAAGATTTACTCAAGCTTAACAGAAATCATATCTGAATCACTTCATCTCTTATTTCCTCCTTCCAAGCTCACACAGAAAAGAGAAGAAAAGAAAATGAAACATCTGCCACAGTTTCAGGAACTAGGAACCTCCCAGAAACGGAGATTATTGTCTTACTGGCTTTCTTCTTGGTCTGATTTATGGCCATGATGGAGAACCCTCTAATCATTTTGCTGGTGCTGGCTGACCACCATCTCCAGCCCTCCATGGACACCTTCTGGGCCACTTTCCCTGCCTGTTCTACCCTGACCCCACAGCTTTTAGAACAGGGAGAAGCCCCTGTCTGCAGGAACTGCAGAGAAACTTCTATAATTTGAGTTGTTTGACCTGTGAGGAACGTGATCTCCACACAAGGGTGCCTTCTGGTTGCTATTTAGCGATCTGGAAAGTTCTTTAGTGCCACATAGGCGTAAATAACACTGTCAGCCTTCAGCTTGGAGGCAGATATGGAAATGGCACCCTAGTATCCTGCCAAGTGTTTCCATCACAGCTAACTTATTTTGTTGGTATAAAAACTTACCAATTCTTTGGTGATCTCTTGCTTAACATTAATCCTTCCTGTGATAATACTACCCTGGCCACACCGCTGAGTTTTTCCCAGATGCTCTCTCCCACTTTCTACAGTTTTTGGCGTATCACATTTACATTCTTTCCCTCACTCTGAAAGTCTCTTTCAGTGCCAGGAAGTGCTTTCCAGAAGGGCTCTACATTGGATTTTCCATCCTTCTGAAAAACTGGTCACACACCCAATAGACAGAGAGAGCGAGCACTATTTAGAGCACATCCAAAAATCCTGCCCATAGAAAATTATGAAAACACCTGTGACATTAGAAAACACCTGTGACTTTGGCTTTGGAATTGGAAATGGCACATTTTCAGTGTCCTGGGGTGACTAGTGTCATCATGTGCTCTGATCTCACCCCCTAATCCTGCTGGCCACACTAGTTCTCATGCAGGCCGGGATGCCATCGGCCTTTCTAGACACCTGGGCATGCTGCTGGCTCACGTTCAGCCAGCCATCAACCAGCATCCCCACGTCATTTTCTGCTGGGCACATTTCCAGCCACCCTTCCCCAGGCCTATGTGGCTGCATTAGGTTGCTGTGAACCAAGTGCAGGACCCAGCACTTAGCCTTGTTCAGTGGCACGTGATTAGACTTGGCCCATCAATCCTTTAACCCAGCCAGCAGCTAAGCACCACACAGGTGCCTGTACTGGGCTGGAGTGGCTGCAGGATCTGGAATGGCCGCAAAGGATGGAGTGGCCACAGGGGTTGGAGTGGCCATGTTAGCATAGCAACCACATAACCACCAAGTGATTATATGAAGATGCTTTATTCAGCGCTGGAAGCCGGGCCAGGTTCCCAAATCCGGCTTCCAGTCCCGTTACATCCCAATCGTTATTTATACATTCAATATTACGTAAGGTATACATATTCATTACAGGTTGCAACATCAGCCTTGCATTCCATTCCAATTAGCTCTCCTCCCATTTGCACATGCGTGGTGCTCTCTGGTGGTCATCCAGGTGGTCGTCCAGATGAAGTAAGGAGTCTTCCTCTCTGTTAAACTTTTCACCTTTCTCACTCGACGCGTGCTCTCTCCGCTCCTTGGTTCTGGTTCAACTCATTTCAGCATTTTCAGGTTCTTATCAAAGGTCAGGTTGTACCTGTTCTCTCACAGGGGTCCCTTTCAAGGATTCATTTGACTGTTCGGTATACTCCCTAAATATCTTAGTATAGATAAATTTAATAATGTAAATACATTTGATAATGCTTGTCTATATTTTATGACCCGTCACCTAAGAAACATTAAAACATCCATTTGGTTTTCCCCAACACTAACAGCCACACGGTCCGTCGTAGGGGTTGGAGTGGCTGCAGGGGTTGGAGTGGCCATTGGGCCTGTCACAGAACTTGGAGTGGCCACAGGGTCTGTCACTAGAGTTATAGCAGCATCAATTGCAGTTCAATAGGCATAGGCCAGGCCCCAGCATGTTAAAGTGATTTGTGTCTCTTTGGAATTACCAGGGTGATGACACACCTTTTTCAAGCATTTTACCATTTTTTTAGGATTTTGCAGTTGTTCAGGGGTGAATTTCCAAAGCACTGGAGGTGCCCACTGCTCTAGATGCCTGCCCATATCCTCCCACGCTCCCTGCCACTCATAACTATCCTGCCTCAGGACAGATCTCTGGATGAGATTCCTAAGTAGTTGTTTAACCTTAAACAAAATCTGAAGCGCATTCAGGAGACCTAACAATAACAACATGCTGGTCTGAACATCCCAAGGATATTCAAGATCTTGAAGAGCTATTGTAACTAGCCCGGAGGAGAAAAGGGGGGTGAAGGAGAAAGGGAGAGTGAACAAGAAGGAAAAAAAAAATCTCCCCCTCTCCCCTCCATAGATTGGCTCCCTGAAGAAAAAAGGTAATGTGTGTAATTGTTAATAGTTTATGAGATATGCTTTCCAAAGTATAGAGGTGACAGCAGTGCTGAGTACAAATACCAGGTTAGTCTCATGACCAGCAATTTTATCGTGACATTTTAACATAAGCCAGTGTTACACTGTACAGTAAAACAATAATCTTAAACCAGCCCCTGGAAAGCACAAACAGCACAACAGGGAACACATACAGTAAGTAATGTGCTATATAACTCAGTTTAGAAAACAGGCACAGCAGACCTGAGATCAAAGCAATCAACATTGTGACTAGCAACAATTAAGCAGAACTAATACCAGTTTTGGTTTAACACACTCTGCTCAGATCTGTCGTTATCTCAACACTTCATGCATGGTTGGCACCAAAAGTTGGGCACCAAAAGGATTGTTGTGGTTTAACCTGGCCAGCAGCTAAGCACCACACAGCCGTTCGCTCACCCTCCCCCCTCCCTCTCTGGGATGGAGGAGAGAATTAGAAAGAAATGAAAGCCTGTGGGTGGAGATAAAGACAGTGTATTGGGGAAGGGGAAGGGGAAGGGGAAGGGGAAGGGGAAGGGGAAGGGGAAGGGGAAGGGGAAGGGGAAGGGGAAGGGGAAGGGGAAGGGGAAGGGGGAGGGGGAGGGGAAGGGGGAGGGGAAGGGGGAGGGGGAGGGGAAGGGGGAGGGGGAGGGGAAGGGGGAGGGGGAGGGGAGGGGGAGAGGGGAGGGGGAGGGGAGGGGAGGGGGAGGGGGAGGGGGAGGGGGAGGGGGGGGAGGGGAGGGGAGGGGAGGGGAGGGGAGGGGAGGGGAGGGGAGGGGAGGGGAGGGGAGGGGAGGGGAGGGGAGGGGAGGGGAGGGAAGGGAAGGGAAGGGAAGGGAAGGGAAGGGAAGGGAAGGGAAGGGAAGGGAAGGGAAGGGAAGGGAAGGGAAGGGAAGGGAAGGGAAGGGAAGGGAAGGGAAGGGAAGGGAAGGGAAGGGAAGGGAAGGGAAGGGAAGGGAAGGGAAGGGAAGGGAAGGGAAGGGAAGGGAAGGGAAGGGAAGGGAAGGGAAGGGAAGGGAAGGGAAGGGAAGGGAAGGGAAGGGAAGGGAAGGGAAGGGAAGGGAAGGGAAGGGAAGGGAAGGGAAGGGAGGGGAGGGAAAGGAAAGGAAAGGAAAGGAAAGGAAAGGAAAGGAAAGGAAAGGAAGGAAAGGAAAGGAAAGGAAAGGAAAGGAAAGGAAAGGAAAGGAAAGGAAAGGAAAGGAAAGGAAAGGAAAGGAAAGGAAAGGAAAGGAAAGGAAAGGAAAGGAAAGGAAAGGAAAGGAAAGGAAAGGAAAGGAAAGGAAAGGAAGGAAGGGAAGGGAAGGAAGGGAAGGAAAGGGAAGGAAAGGGAAGGAAAGGGAAGAAGGGAAGGAAAGGGAAGGAAAGGAAAGGAAAGGAAAATAATGATAATAGTACTACTAATCAACATTATTCTCATCCTAAATCCCAAACACAGCACCATACTAGCTACTAGGAGGAAAATTAACTTTATCCTAGCCAAAACCAGGACACCCACCTATCCAGATCCCTCAGCAAAGCCTTTCCCACCCTCAAGCCAGTCAACTGTCCTACCTAACTTGTAACTGTCTGCAAATTTACTGATGGCGGTGCATTCAATCCCCTCCTCCCTCCTGGTCACTGATGAAAACGTTAAACAAAAAAGGCCCTGGTACAGAGCCCTGGAGAATGCCACCGGTGTCCAGCCACCAGCTGGATTGAACCTGGATTGAATGCCACTTGCTAGGACTCTTTGAGCCCAGCCATCCAGCCACTTCTTTACTCAGCAAACAGTATGTCTGCCCAAGCCCTGAGCAGCCAGTTTCTCCAGGAGAATACTGTGGGCAGCGGTATGAAACGCTTTATAAAAAGCCAGGCAGACAACGTCCAGAGCCTCTCCCTCCTCTACTAAGCGGGTCATCTTGTCATAGTTGATCAGGGTAGTCAGGAGGGACCGAGCCTTCAAAACCCCATGCCGGCTGCTCCTGATCCCTCCATTGGAGGCACGCGCACGTGCCGTGGTACAGCACTCAGGATCACCTGCTCCGTAACCTGCCCTGATACCGACGTCAGACTGACAGGCCTGTAATTCCCTGGAAAGTCCTTCCAGCCCTTCCTGTTGCCTGGAGGCACGTCTGCCAGCCTCCAGGCCACTGGGGCCTCCCTGGTCACAGTGGGCAGCAGAAGAGACCTGCTGCACTCCTGCCTCGCCATGGGAGCCCCACGGCTCCCACTGTCCCCCCAGGCCACAGTGAGCTCCACAGCCCTTCCAAGGAGGCAGGAGCAGGCGGAGCAGCAAGGCTGCCTCTGCCCTCGGCAAGCAGCCTCAGGGCCCGATGTCCAGCAGCCTGGCAGCATGGCTCTTACCCTCTAAACATCACACGTAGTCATTGTGGGTTTGCATATGATATTACAACCACCCTGAAGTCCATAGCACTAATATCTACCTCTCTGTAGGCTATCAGGCCATCAAATGATGGTCCCTTCATTTCGTATTTCGTGTTAACAGTTAATACGTCACTCAGTAGTTATATAACTTATTTCTCTTGAGACCTAAGAAAATATCAAATTACATGTCATGCTTCTTCTAAATTTGTCAAGGTGGCTGATTTATGGACTAAGGAACATATTTCATGTGAACTTTTACAACTTTAATATTCAACTCAGTTTCAATTCCATACTCGATATGATGTTCATGAAGCTGCATGACTACAGGATTGCTTTTCTCCAGTTAATTAGAAATTGGATCATTTCTCTAGGTTAAAAGCAAAGAGTATGCAGCCACCTATGTTAAAATTGTTGCCCTGATTTTCACAGCTAGTGATTTCAAATTCTTTTCAGGCTAATCGGTCTGCTTTTCACTTTACTTAGCTTTCATCATCCCTTTGCACTTCAATTATAACATGTTCATTTTTTATATATCAGAATCCTACTCACTGCACTTTTGAAAACAGTCTTCCCGGCAGGGGAGAAGGAACAGAGGTCTATGAAATAGAATATAGCTAATGACGTAATTAGCAGTTTACCAAGCTAGCACCAGACCCAAAGGATTCTGAATTTTATAAATGTTTATAAATCTAGTTATCTGCTTAATTATGTATTTTGGCTTTTGGTTTTGGTTGGATGGTTTGTTGGTTGGTTTGGTTTGGCTTGTTTTTTGTTTTTTGTTTTGTTTTGTTTTGTTTTGTTTTAGAAAGCCTGAGAAAGTCATAATTTTGATGAGGCTGAAACTCATGAGTGGTATGTGGATAACTGTTCAGCCCAAGGAAGTTTGCATCTCTTTTTCCAGTGAGCGATGCATTCAAGGATAGCTCTAGAATAGTTGAGCTATTGGTCAGCATCCAGGTGACTTTTTTTATATTGTTTTTGCAGATGTGGAGGGATGAGGCATGTGCTACAGGGCAATGGAGGCAGTGGAGTGCTGTGTGAAGGTGATCTAGTGCATGGTGTTGGAGGGAAGGCACTACAGTTGGTGACTACATGATAATAGTTTTTGCTTGTTCAGAAGATGCAAAGCAGGGCATGAAGTGGAATGTCAGCACCAAAGTCCACCTGAGCAAGTTAAGTGATGACCACCGTGTTGAAACAGGTTATTTATTTGAGGTGGCGGTGGTGGTACAGTTTTAAGTATTTCCTGTTTGGGTATTACAGGTGGTGCCCAGTCCTCAGTGTGGCAGGTGGGAGAATTATCCTTGGGGCAGGTGAGTGGCTTGAGTAAAGGAGTGGGAGAGAGGAATCATGGCAGGCAGGTGCGGAGAATAGTCAGACTTGCTAGTGTCTCTGATAAGCACTGGCCTTGGGCAAGGGGGCAGTTGAGCAGCCTGCTTCCACTTCTCTCTTATACAGGTGTTGTGGATGGATGTCCATAAGCTTGGTATGAGAGGTTGCTGAGGGAAGGTGTCTTGCCGTACGAGGATGGTCCTTACCTGGCAGCAGAAGAGAATCTTGAAAGCCATGGTGCCTGGAGTGAAACCTTTCATTTGATTATTTGTAAAATGAATCTTAATGAAATACATGCTAAACATACATGTCTTTACTATTTGACTCTCCACACAAATCATGCTAAACGTCACCCCAGGGAAGGGAACAGTTAATATTAGGATATAAAGGAAAAGGTTTTAGTGTTAGGAAAAAGAGTTGGTGTTAGCATTAGTTAGATAAAGTGAGAGGAGTGTCATAAAAGAGCTGGGGGGAGAAAGAAGAGATTGGAAAGCTGGAAGAGGCAGTCAAAAGGCTGTGCTCCTTCTTCTCCACCAAGACAGGGATGCCTTCTTGGTAAGCTCTGCGCCTTCATCTTTTGGAGAGGAATACCTGCGATAGCATTTTGCTAGTAGTATTATCAGATATGAGTGCTATTGCAGAAAGGGTATTTATCAACAGCAATTCCAAACCTCTTATAGAGAATAGACTCATAGAACCATCCAGGCTGGAAAACATCTCTAAGATCATCTAGTCCAGTCCTATCTGTCACTTTATTAACAGTTTTCAACTTTGTGAAACTGTCTCAGTGAAAGTCCTCTTTCACTCTTAAACAGGCAAGTGTTTGACTCTGATAGGTACCTTTCAGCGTGACACAGGTCCTACTCCCACTCTGCCTAGGTCTCCCACAAAAAATTATTTACAACAGAAGCCATTTGGTATATCTCAACTTCCTTTGGCATCCTTTTCACACACTCACTCACAAAGGAAGTCTGTACTCTCTCTGTCTCCAAACCCTAACCCTAACTCTGAACTTTCTGTGAAACAAAATAATTCGTGGACTTGGACTGATTCCAAAGCGGTGCCCATACAGCAGGGCCCCACACGCCCTGAGGCTCCAAGAGCCCTGCCAGCATATCATAGTGGGACTGGCTCTGGTCTGCACTCAGCTCACAACCACAAGCTGTGTGCAGCTGTGTCCCCAACCCCAAAGGCACATCCTTTGAAATCCCCTTCACAGTCACACTAACAACAGGAGTCTGTGTTTTCTCTCTCTCCAAACCCTAAGCCTAACTCTAGACAGTGCCCAGGTCCAACACACACCACACCCAGCACTTCCATCAAATGCTGCTCACAACGGAAGCCATTTATTTAGCAGCCCTCAATTTCCTTTGGCAGCCCTTTAATGAAACCGCTCACAATGGGAGTCCGGACTTTCTCTCTCTCTAAACCCTAATCCTAGCCCTAGACATTGCCTAGGTCCGAGAAACACTTCACCTAGTGCTCCCAAGAAAAACTGCTCGCAACAGAATCTTTCGGTAGCACTCCACTTGCTTTGGCAGCGTTCTCACAACTTCACTCACAAGGGAAGTCTGTGCTTCCTTTCTTTCCAAACATAAGCCCTAGACAGGGCTAAGACAGCTCCCAGGTCCAACACTCACCTTAGCAAGTGCTCCCATGAAAAAGTGTTCACATCTGAAGCCATTTGGTAGCCCTCAACTTCCTTTGGCAGCCCTTTCACAACCTTCGTCCCAAAGAGAGTTTGACCTTTCTCTCTCTCAAAACCTTAACCCTAACCCTAGACAGCACCCTTTTCCAACATCAACCCCACCTAGGGCTCCTATAAAATAGTGCTCACAACAGAAACCTTTTGATAGCCCTCAACCTTCTTTGGCAGCATTTTCACAACTCCACTGTACTGGGTCGGGCTGGGATGTTAACTTTCCCTGCAGCAGCCCATACAGTGCTGTGCTCTGCACTCGTAGCTAAAACAGCAATGGTATCACACCAGTGTTGTGTCTGCTGCTGAGCAGTGCTGGCACAGCATCAGGACTCTCTCTAACCCCCCTAGGGGTGGGCAAAGATGTGAGAAAAGAAACATCACCAGGGCAGCTGACCTAAACCAACCAAAGGGATATTGCATACCATATGATGTCATGCTCAGCAATAAAAGGTGGAAAAAGGAGGAAGAGTGGAGGGGTGGGCTCTAGTTGTGAAAACATCTGTCCTCCTCCCGAACACCGGCTACATGCGTTGAGGCCCTGCTTCAAGGACGTGGTCAAGCATCATACATTTGTGGGAAGTAGAGAGTAATTTCTTTCCTCTGCACTTCCACATAGCCTCTACTTGTTTTGTTTAGTTTTCCCTTTCCCCCTCCCTTTTCCCCTTTCCTTTTTTTTCCCCTTTAGTTAAATTGTTAATTGTTTAGTTAAATTGTTTAATTAATAATAATCTTTCCTTAATAATTATTTCTTTTTTTCCTTTAATTAAATCATCCTTATCTCAACCTGTGAGTTGTTCTTTCCTTTACTTCTTCCCCTCCTCATCTAAGGAGGGGGAGTGAGAGAGTGGTTATGGTGTTCAGCTGCCTAGCACGGTAAAACCACCACATCCACTCAAAAAGGGAATCTGCATTTCCTCTCTTTCCAAACTTATCTCTAACCCTGACCATAACTCTACTGACCCTGGTTCCTCTAGGACAAGTTGGAGTGCTGTGAGGACATCATTTCCTATTCCTTGGAGAGCCACACTTTCTCCCAGAAGATGTTTGGTTTGCCATGGAGGTGCCTTGGTCCCCAGGGAAATGCTAGCTTGGTAAACTGCTAATTACATCATTAGCCATGTCCTACTTCATAGACCTCTGTTCCTTCTCCCCTGCCAGGAAGACTGTTTTCTAAAGTGCAGTGAGTAGGATTCCGATACCAGTAATAACAGAAGGATTCTGATAACAGTAGGATTCTGGGTAAGTACGCAGGCACCACTGGGCCCGTCCAGCCCAGCCCCAGGTGCCAGGCTCCCCAGCAGGCTGGAGTCGGGGCTCCGCCAAGGATGAATGCTGCAGCGTGGCACTGCCATGCCACTGCTACAGCTGAGGAAACAAAGCGAGTGAGAGTCTCCAGCAGGCTGGACAGGACCAAAGTCAGTGAGTGCACCCTGTTCCACAGCAGGAGCCTGTTTCCCTGGAACATCAGCAGGGGGGTACAGCTGGTACAGCTGGTGGGGAGCATGTTGGTGCCTTTTTTTAGTAAAAAGCCTAATTTTGGGGGGCAAAGGGCCTCATTTGGGGGGGAAAGAGCCTCATTTCTGGGGGGAAGGAGCCTCGTTTTGGGGGGAAAGAGCCTCCTTTTAGGGGGAAAGAGCCTCAATTTTGGGGAAAAAGCCTCCTTTTGGGGAAAAAGCATCCTTTTGGGAAAAACCCCTCCTTTTTGGAGCAATCCCAGCTCGGGTCACATAGGCTCCGCAGCGCCCACCAGCGACTCCTTGTCGGGGGTGGGGGGTGGTGCTTCCTAGGTGGGAGGGGTGCCACATCTTATGCGGGCGGGGGGCTGCATCCTGTGAAGCAGCGGCAGGCGGCGGCGGCAACCCCCCCGAGGAGCAGCAGCGGCAGCAGCATCATCAGGGCCAGGGTTGGGGGGGGGACAGCGGTGTGCCCACGGGTCCCCCGAGGACCCCCCCCTCACCTTGCCCATCATTGCTGGAGCTAGAGGAGGAGGACGACGAGGAAGAGGAAGATGAGGAGTGCCTGTCCTGGGGGGGGAAGGGGGGATCACACCAAATCCCGACCCCATGGGGGGGTGTCCTACAGAGCCTCGTGAGACACCCCAAAAAGGGAGGGAGTCACGTGGGGGGGTGTCAAGGTTGGGGTAGGTACCAGGGCTATTGAGGGGGGGCGATATTGGGGTTATGGGAGGGGTCTTGGGACTCGTCCTGTGGTTGTGGTGTGCTGGGGGGGGGGGGTCTTGTGGTTTTGGGGGGGGTTTCCATGGTTGTAGGGAGTTGGGGGGACATCGTGGGGCTATTTTGTGGGGGGAGGTCTTGGGGTTGTAGGTGTGGGAATAAAAATGTTGTTTTTGCAGAGTTACATTGTTTAAAGATAAGGAATGGGGTATCGAGATATGCTTGCAGTGGTAAGAAAACTTAGCAGGCGACCTTGTAAAATGCAGACAACCAGACTCCTTAGGACAATTAGGTGAAAATCATGGTGTTAAGTCAAATCAGATAAGTGAAGAAACATTACCACTTCAAACAGCAAAAAAGTCAAAAGAAATTTGAAATTTAACAGGCGGGCAACTGAAGGCCATGCATTGTCTGTGAAGCATCAGATAGATTGTGAACCTGGATTACCCACTCAGTGGGGAAACGGGAGGATCCTGTCATCAAAAAGTATATAAGCTGTGTTTTGGAACCAGGAGGTGCGCTCTCCTGCTTGTGGGACGCCCGCCATTGCAAACGCGAATAAATTACTACTTCACTGAGATCCTCACCTGAGCCTAAGTTATTGGCTACGGAGTGTTTCTCACAATTTGGGGGCTCGTCCGGGATCCAGTCACCTACTGGGGAGCCCCACCGCCGCAGCAGCAGGAAGGCGTGCCCCACTGATTTCAGCGGTCCTTGCATCAACGGTGGCAGTTCTGTGGAGAGCTGACAGAGGGCCCGAGACTGATTAAAGAGGCAGGATCCATGAAGTAGTGGGGAAGGGAAGAAGGTAGGCACTCCGGGTTTAAGAACTGATCCGGTAACTCTGTGCACAGACCAAGGTAAGAAATATTAAGTATTGCCTTGGGGGTCAGGTGAGACTCTGTGTGACGTGTGATTGAGATATACTTTTGTACGAAACGAGTGTGGAGTCCTGATCTGCGGTTCCGTACCTCCGCGAGGGGCACGGCCGGAGACAGACGAAGCGGGAGATATGGGAGAGAAAGGAAGAGTCTCGGGAAATTTGGTGTATGGTAAGTCCTTGCACGGGGAAGTGCTTGGCAGTACACCAGGGAATCTGGTAAACTCATAGGTGTGCGGTAGCCCTTGCACAGGGAAGTGCATGGCAGTACACCCCCATTTTCCAGAATTGGAACGTTAGTGTGTGGTACCCTGCAGGAAGGAAATTTCTGTAGCAGCACACTGACAAGGGCTAGGAAAATGGGACAGGGGCAGTTTATTACAGCAACAGGGACACAGGTTCTTTGGGCTGCTGGAGATAAGTCCACTGTCCGCAAAAGCAAGCGAGCACGCATGAAATACACAGGTACTCGTCCTGGCTATTAATGCGTTAAAAGGCACAAAGGCTCTAGAGATTTCTAAGTTTCCATGAAGACACCTGGTACAACCAAGTGTTCAAATCTTACCCCACGACATCCCAATGTGGGGGGAAGAGAGGCTCAGCCCGTCAACTGATCCCGGAAGTCAGAAAGGTATCCTTCGTGATGGTATCTTCCCTAACATCCCCTCTCACTTAAGCCAATTTACATTGTCCGCTGATCTGTTCTCTTTAGTGACCAGTGATAGGACCTGCAGGAATGGTGTCAAGCTGCGGCAGGAGGGGTTCAGGCTAGACATCAGGAAGAGGCTCTTCACTGGGAGGGTTGTCGTGCACTGGAACAGTCTCCCCAGGGCGGTAGTCGCTGCACCAAGCCTGTCGGAGTTCAAGAAGCGTTTGGACTGTGCACTTAGTCACATGGTCTGAATTTTTGGGTTGACCTGTGTGGTTCCAGGAGTTGGACTTGATGATCCTTATGTGTCCCTTCCAGCTCAGGATATTCTATGACTATTTTCTGTCCTTTTAGGTGGAGCTTGAGTGACTCTAGTCAGGCACATCTTGGTTATGATTGGTAAAAGTTATCTCGCTTTTGTTTAAAGGAGAAATTCAGAGCGCGTGCTCAGTGAGGGGTGGTCGCACCTTGGAGGCATGGAGCTTTTGGGATGGAGGTGTGTTTTGGTATTATAATGATGATATAATGAGCAAAAGTTCACTAGAGTACAGCGTTTTGTCAAAACCATGACAGGTCGTTGGCTCAGGGTAGCAAACATGCAGCTTATCGGTCTCGGTGTGCACAAGAGCATCGAGTCCCCATCTCGTCACAGGGCCTATCCGTGATGTCTCCACTCCGCTCTATGCTCTGTACTGTTGCTTAGAGTCGGCCCACCAAGCTCCCCTAGTGCGATAGCATGTAAAGTTGGAGGCCTAGGGAACGCTTAGGTAGCGCAGCTACCCTCCACCCTGAAAGCTTCTTCAATGCTGTACATTTTCTTTAAAATGTGAATATTAGTTTAATTTGCCTAGTTACTTCCGGCAATTATTCTACAACTACCAAAAGCGATATTGAGAAGCCTACTTCCAGCATCTCTGTTGGTAATAATAGCTTCATACTTCTGTGCTTATCCTCGTGGCTTTTCCTTTCGCATACTGGAAAGGCAGAGACTGTTCAACAGAGTCATCTCTGATCCAAAAACCAAAACTCTGATTTCATCCCAAACCAACACTCTCTGATGTCAGTAAGAGTAAAATTGCTATTACTCTTGGTCATCCTGGCTGTCACAGTTGTGCCTCTGTTGGGCTCTCTGTCCAACCCTGTCAATCACCCCTGTCCTGCTCCGTGCCCCTGGGTGGTTCTTCTGTCCCTCTGCCCCGCTGGCTGTCCGTCCACCCAGTTCCCCTCTTGCTGCTTGCGTCCCGCTTGTGCCCTTTTCCTTTGTTTTCTTCCTCCTTTTTAAAAGTATACATCGAAATCTCACTGCTTTCTGTGCAATGCATGCAATACTTCTGTGTTCACCACTTGGGTTAAAATGTATACGAACAACTTCATCACTGAATATGTTCATGGTAAGTCAGTAACGTGTTGTAGGACTCCTAAAACACTATCTTAACACTACTAATGTTGAGAAATAAGGCAATATAGTTGTATATGGGCAGAAAATGTGTTTTATCTTCACTTATAAAACATGCGTCTTTTATCTTCACTGGCTATTAGTTTGAATTTTTAGTCCTGTTTTTTTTTTTGACAGCTCTTTGACAGGTTGAGAGAGGAGCAGCCTGACTTCAAAGAAAAAATAATAGTAATTACAAGCGAACTTACACAGCCTGAACTGGACCATAGTAGCCCAATCCAACAAAAACTTATAGACTGCATTAATATTATATTTCATTGTGCTGCTACAGTCAGATTCAATGAAATGCTAAGGTGAGTTTAAAATACTGTATTCTCTAGTTTGGTAAGCTGATAGTATTCAGAGGGAAGGGGTGAATCAGGTGTCTGCAAAATCTTGCAAATATTCAGGCTGTCTGACTACTAATCTCATTTGTTTTTTGTGTGTCTGGTCAATTTAATGATTCCCCCTTGGGTGTTAACTTTTTCTCCCTACCTAAAACTCGCTATTGGGTGTTCATTGTCTTTTCATAGACAGACAGAAGATACATTATTTAAACCTGCTTTGCCAGCAGTTAGAATACACGGTTTGACATGAAAGAAATCACATCTTTTTAAAGCTTTAGGCAAAAAGACATCCATTTTTGGTGCTTAGAAGCAAAACATGATTTTTGTACTGTGTTATAGGCCCCTTGGTGTTTTTACTGAATTCCCGTACCTGAATTTCAAAGGCCTTTTTGAAGGGAGGCTGTTGAGAGAGACTTGAGAACATATGGCTTTTCCAAGTCTTCCTAACATCACGTGTTGCTCTGATTTCTGGGATGGCTGAAGAGGGTATAAATAATCTGAAGCAGTATGTACTGTGCTCACTACTCATATCGGAGCTTTTTTTGTGTAAGAGAACACAAACTATTCCTTTAGCTCCCCTTGTTAGAAAGCAAGTGTATCTTTTCAGAGGATAACTTTTCCCCAAAACTGGGATGGGGCGGAGGCTCTAGTACTTGCTTTCTTTACTTGATGAACCAACAGCGAATTAAATGTTGCCCAGCCTTCAGAAAGTCCTCCAGTAAGAAGAATGCAAGTTTGCGCTGGAGGGTGTAGGGAGAATTAGGTGCGGAGGGAGAAAGCTTAAAAAAAAAAAAAAAGGAAAAAAAAAAAA
>NW_024429055.1:0-34732 GCF_009769625.2 Cygnus olor
CCAAAGTAGGGCCAAACTTGTGAGAGACCTACCGCGGAGGGGTCTTCAGCTGCTATTGACAAGCAGTTCTCTATTTGGAGCTAGCCCAAAAGTTTTTCCAAACTTGATCAGCGAAGAGAAGTGAAGGGACCCGGGCAGGTACCTCCCTCCAAACTTGGTCAAAGTTCTCAGGTACCTCCCCTGAAGCCATCTGAGGACAGGATCCAAAAGTAAATCTGTATCTGGAGCTAGCCACAAAGTTTAGGCAAACAAGATCAGCCAGAGGCAAGAGAAGCCTCTTGGCATGCACCTCCCCCCTAAATTGGCCAAAGTTCTTGGGTACGTAGCCTGAAGGGGTCTGCGGACCGAATCCACAAGTCCCTCTCTCTCTGGAAGAGGCCAAAAAATTTCACAAAGTATGCCTGGGAGGAGGAACGGCTAGCTACTGGGCATGCATGTACTTCCCTGTTTGGCCAAAACTCACAAAGATACCCCATACGGGTATGCTGCTTTTGCCAGAACTTACACAGGTAACACAGAATTTCTCATAACTACAATCTGGTGGAGGCAAAGGTAGCTACCGGGCACGTACCAACCTCCAAATTAGCCAAAATTCTCTGTTACGTAGCCTAGAGGGATGCGACTTCAGGACCCACAAAGAGAAAATCTCTCCTGGAGGAAGCCAGATTTTTTGCAGAAGCATGCCGAGGTGAGAAGGCAAGGGTAGCTACCAGGCATACGCTTCCCTCTAAACTTGGCCAAACTTGTGCTGTCCCTACCCTGAAGGGCTTTGCAGCTGGTACCCAGAGCTAAACCTCTCTCAGGCAGAATGCCAAACATTTCCAGAAGCTTCCCTGGAGGAAGCAATGGTAGCTAGCAGGCATGCAGCTACCTCCAAAGTAGGGCCAAACTTGTGAGAGACCTACCGCGGAGGGGTCTTCAGCTGCTATTGACAAGCAGTTCTCTGTTTGGAGCTAGCCCAAAAGTTTTTCCAAACTTGATCAGCGAAGGGAAGTGAAGGGACCCGGGCAGGTACCTCCCTCCAAACTTGGTCAAAGTTCTCAGGTACCTCCCCTGAAGCCATCTGAGGACAGGATCCAAAAGTAAATCTGTATCTGGAGCTAGCCACAAAGTTTAGGCAAACAAGATCAGCCAGAGGCAAGAGAAGCCTCTTGGCATGCACCTCCCCCCTAAATTGGCCAAAGTTCTTGGGTACGTAGCCTGAAGGGGTCTGCGGACCGAATCCACAAGTCCCTCTCTCTCTGGAAGAGGCCAAAAAATTTCACAAAGTATGCCTGGGAGGAGGAACGGCTAGCTACTGGGCATGCATGTACTTCCCTGTTTGGCCAAAACTCACAAAGATACCCCATACGGGTATGCTGCTTTTGCCAGAACTTACACAGGTAACACAGAATTTCTCATAACTACAATCTGGTGGAGGCAAAGGTAGCTACCGGGCACGTACCAACCTCCAAATTAGCCAAAATTCTCTGTTATGTAGCCTAGAGGGATGCGACTTCAGGACCCACAAAGAGATAATCTCTCCTGGAGGAAGCCAGATTTTTTGCAGAAGCATGCCGAGGTGAGAAGGCAAGGGTAGCTACCAGGCATACGCTTCCCTCTAAACTTGGCCAAACTTGTGCTGTCCCTACCCTGAAGGGCTTTGCAGCTGGTACCCAGAGCTAAACCTCTCTCAGGCAGAATGCCAAACATTTCCAGAAGCTTCCCTGGAGGAAGCAATGGTAGCTAGCAGGCATGCAGCTACCTCCAAAGTAGGGCCAAACTTGTGAGAGACCTACCGCGGAGGGGTCTTCAGCTGCTATTGACAAGCAGTTCTCTATTTGGAGCTAGCCCAAAAGTTTTTCCAAACTTGATCAGCGAAGGGAAGTGAAGGGACCCGGGCAGGTACCTCCCTCCAAACTTGGTCAAAGTTCTCAGGTACCTCCCCTGAAGCCATCTGAGGACAGGATCCAAAAGTAAATCTGTATCTGGAGCTAGCCACAAAGTTTAGGCAAACAAGATCAGCCAGAGGCAAGAGAAGCCTCTTGGCATGCACCTCCCCCCTAAATTGGCCAAAGTTCTTGGGTACGTAGCCTGAAGGGGTCTGCGGACCGAATCCACAAGTCCCTCTCTCTCTGGAAGAGGCCAAAAAATTTCACAAAGTATGCCTGGGAGGAGGAACGGCTAGCTACTGGGCATGCATGTACTTCCCTGTTTGGCCAAAACTCACAAAGATACCCCATACGGGTATGCTGCTTTTGCCAGAACTTACACAGGTAACACAGAATTTCTCATAACTACAATCTGGTGGAGGCAAAGGTAGCTACCGGGCACGTACCAACCTCCAAATTAGCCAAAATTCTCTGTTACGTAGCCTAGAGGGATGCGACTTTAGGACCCACAAAGAGAAAATCTCTCCTGGAGGAAGCCAGATTTTTTGCAGAAGCATGCCGAGGTGAGAAGGCAAGGGTAGCTACCAGGCATACGCTTCCCTCTAAACTTGGCCAAACTTGTGCTGTCCCTACCCTGAAGGGCTTTGCAGCTGGTACCCAGAGCTAAACCTCTCTCAGGCAGAATGCCAAACATTTCCAGAAGCTTCCCTGGAGGAAGCAATGGTAGCTAGCAGGCATGCAGCTACCTCCAAAGTAGGGCCAAACTTGTGAGAGACCTACCGCGGAGGGGTCTTCAGCTGCTATTGACAAGCACTTCTCTGTTTGGAGCTAGCCCAAAAGTTTTTCCAAACATGATCAGCGAAGGGAAGTGAAGGGACCCGGGCAGGTACCTCCCTCCAAACTTGGTCAAAGTTCTCAGGTACCTCCCCTGAAGCCATCTGAGGACAGGATCCAAAAGTAAATCTGTATCTGGAGCTAGCCACAAAGTTTAGGCAAACCAGATCAGCCAGAGGCAAGAGAAGCCTCTTGGCATGCACCTCCCCCCTAAATTGGCCAAAGTTCTTGGGTACGTAGCCTGAAGGGGTCTGCGAACCGAATCCACAAGTCCCTCTCTCTCTGGAAGAGGCCAAAAAATTTCACAAAGTATGCCTGGGAGGAGGAACGGCTAGCTACTGGGCATGCATGTACTTCCCTGTTTGGCCAAAACTCACAAAGATACCCCATACGGGTATGCTGCTTTTGCCAGAACTTACACAGGTAACACAGAAGTTCTCATAACTACAATCTGGTGGAGGCAAAGGTAGCTACCGGGCACGTACCAACCTCCAAATTAGCCAAAATTCTCTGTTACGTAGCCTAGAGGGATGCGACTTTAGGACCCACAAAGAGAAAATCTCTCCTGGAGGAAGCCAGATTTTTTGCAGAAGCATGCCGAGGTGAGAAGGCAAGGGTAGCTACCAGGCATACGCTTCCCTCTAAACTTGGCCAAACTTGTGCTGTCCCTACCCTGAAGGGCTTTGCAGCTGGTACCCAGAGCTAAACCTCTCTCAGGCAGAATGCCAAACATTTCCAGAAGCTTCCCTGGAGGAAGCAATGGTAGCTAGCAGGCATGCAGCTACCTCCAAAGTAGGGCCAAACTTGTGAGAGACCTACCGCGGAGGGGTCTTCAGCTGCTATTGACAAGCAGTTCTCTGTTTGGAGCTAGCCCAAAAGTTTTTCCAAACATGATCAGCGAAGGGAAGTGAAGGGACCCGCGCAGGTACCTCCCTCCAAACTTGGTCAAAGTTCTCAGGTACCTCCCCTGAAGCCATCTGAGGACAGGATCCAAAAGTAAATCTGTATCTGGAGCTAGCCACAAAGTTTAGGCAAACAAGATCAGCCAGAGGCAAGAGAAGCCTCTTGGCATGCACCTCCCCCCTAAATTGGCCAAAGTTCTTGGGTACGTAGCCTGAAGGGGTCTGCGGACCGAATCCACAAGTCCCTCTCTCTCTGGAAGAGGCCAAAAAATTTCACAAAGTATGCCTGGGAGGAGGAACGGCTAGCTACTGGGCATGCATGTACTTCCCTGTTTGGCCAAAACTCACAAAGATACCCCATACGGGTATGCTGCTTTTGCCAGAACTTACACAGGTAACACAGAAGTTCTCATAACTACAATCTGGTGGAGGCAAAGGTAGCTACCGGGCACGTACCAACCTCCAAATTAGCCAAAATTCTCTGTTATGTAGCCTAGAGGGATGCGACTTCAGGACCCACAAAGAGAAAATCTCTCCTGGAGGAAGCCAGATTTTTTGCAGAAGCATGCCGAGGTGAGAAGGCAAGGGTAGCTACCAGGCATACGCTTCCCTCTAAACTTGGCCAAACTTGTGCTGTCCCTACCCTGAAGGGCTTTGCAGCTGGTACCCAGAGCTAAACCTCTCTCAGGCAGAATGCCAAACATTTCCAGAAGCTTCCCTGGAGGAAGCAATGGTAGCTAGCAGGCATGCAGCTACCTCCAAAGTAGGGCCAAACTTGTGAGAGACCTACCGCGGAGGGGTCTTCAGCTGCTATTGACAAGCAGTTCTCTGTTTGGAGCTAGCCCAAAAGTTTTTCCAAACTTGATCAGCGAAGGGAAGTGAAGGGACCCGGGCAGGTACCTCCCTCCAAACTTGGTCAAAGTTCTCAGGTACCTCCCCTGAAGCCATCTGAGGACAGGATCCAAAAGTAAATCTGTATCTGGAGCTAGCCACAAAGTTTAGGCAAACAAGATCAGCCAGAGGCAAGAGAAGCCTCTTGGCATGCACCTCCCCCCTAAATTGGCCAAAGTTCTTGGGTACGTAGCCTGAAGGGGTCTGCGGACCGAATCCACAAGTCCCTCTCTCTCTGGAAGAGGCCAAAAAATTTCACAAAGTATGCCTGGGAGGAGGAACGGCTAGCTACTGGGCATGCATGTACTTCCCTGTTTGGCCAAAACTCACAAAGATACCCCATACGGGTATGCTGCTTTTGCCAGAACTTACACAGGTAACACAGAATTTCTCATAACTACAATCTGGTGGAGGCAAAGGTAGCTACCGGGCACGTACCAACCTCCAAATTAGCCAAAATTCTCTGTTATGTAGCCTAGAGGGATGCGACTTTAGGACCCACAAAGAGAAAATCTCTCCTGGAGGAAGCCAGATTTTTTGCAGAAGCATGCCGAGGTGAGAAGGCAAGGGTAGCTACCAGGCATACGCTTCCCTCTAAACTTGGCCAAACTTGTGCTGTCCCTACCCTGAAGGGCTTTGCAGCTGGTACCCAGAGCTAAACCTCTCTCAGGCAGAATCCCAAACATTTCCAGAAGCTTCCCTGGAGGAAGCAATGGTAGCTAGCAGGCATGCAGCTACCTCCAAAGTAGGGCCAAACTTGTGAGAGACCTACCGCGGAGGGGTCTTCAGCTGCTATTGACAAGCAGTTCTCTGTTTGGAGCTAGCCCAAAAGTTTTTCCAAACATGATCAGCGAAGGGAAGTGAAGGGACCCGGGCAGGTACCTCCCTCCAAACTTGGTCAAAGTTCTCAGGTACCTCCCCTGAAGCCATCTGAGGACAGGATCCAAAAGTAAATCTGTATCTGGAGCTAGCCACAAAGTTTAGGCAAACAAGATCAGCCAGAGGCAAGAGAAGCCTCTTGGCATGCACCTCCCCCCTAAATTGGCCAAAGTTCTTGGGTACGTAGCCTGAAGGGGTCTGCGGACCGAATCCACAAGTCCCTCTCTCTCTGGAAGAGGCCAAAAAATTTCACAAAGTATGCCTGGGAGGAGGAACGGCTAGCTACTGGGCATGCATGTACTTCCCTGTTTGGCCAAAACTCACAAAGATACCCCATACGGGTATGCTGCTTTTGCCAGAACTTACACAGGTAACACAGAATTTCTCATAACTACAATCTGGTGGAGGCAAAGGTAGCTACCGGGCACGTACCAACCTCCAAATTAGCCAAAATTCTCTGTTATGTAGCGTAGAGGGATGCGACTTCAGGACCCACAAAGAGAAAATCTCTCCTGGAGGAAGCCAGATTTTTTGCAGAAGCATGCCGAGGTGAGAAGGCAAGGGTAGCTACCAGGCATACGCTTCCCTGTAAAGTTGGCCAAACTTGTGCTGTCCCTACCCTGAAGGGCTTTGCAGCTGGTACCCAGAGCTAAACCTCTCTCAGGCAGAATGCCAAACATTTCCAGAAGCTTCCCTGGAGGAAGCAATGGTAGCTAGCAGGCATGCAGCTACCTCCAAAGTAGGGCCAAACTTGTGAGAGACCTACCGCGGAGGGGTCTTCAGCTGCTATTGACAAGCACTTCTCTGTTTGGAGCTAGCCCAAAAGTTTTTCCAAACATGATCAGCGAAGGGAAGTGAAGGGACCCGCGCAGGTACCTCCCTCCAAACTTGGTCAAAGTTCTCAGGTACCTCCCCTGAAGCCATCTGAGGACAGGATCCAAAAGTAAATCTGTATCTGGAGCTAGCCACAAAGTTTAGGCAAACAAGATCAGCCAGAGGCAAGAGAAGCCTCTTGGCATGCACCTCCCCCCTAAATTGGCCAAAGTTCTTGGGTACGTAGCCTGAAGGGGTCTGCGGACCGAATCCACAAGTCCCTCTCTCTCTGGAAGAGGCCAAAAAATTTCACAAAGTATGCCTGGGAGGAGGAACGGCTAGCTACTGGGCATGCATGTACTTCCCTGTTTGGCCAAAACTCACAAAGATACCCCATACGGGTATGCTGCTTTTGCCAGAACTTACACAGGTAACACAGAATTTCTCATAACTACAATCTGGTGGAGGCAAAGGTAGCTACCGGGCACGTACCAACCTCCAAATTAGCCAAAATTCTCTGTTATGTAGCCTAGAGGGATGCGACTTCAGGACCCACAAAGAGAAAATCTCTCCTGGAGGAAGCCAAATCTTTTGCAGAAGCATGCCGAGGTGAGAAGGCAAGGGTAGCTACCAGGCATACGCTTCCCTCTAAACTTGGCCAAACTTGTGCTGTCCCTACCCTGAAGGGCTTTGCAGCTGGTACCCAGAGCTAAACCTCTCTCAGGCAGAATGCCAAACATTTCCAGAAGCTTCCCTGGAGGAAGCAATGGTAGCTAGCAGGCATGCAGCTACCTCCAAAGTAGGGCCAAACTTGTGAGAGACCTACCGCGGAGGGGTCTTCAGCTGCTATTGACAAGCAGTTCTCTGTTTGGAGCTAGCCCAAAAGTTTTTCCAAACATGATCAGCGAAGGGAAGTGAAGGGACCCGGGCAGGTACCTCCCTCCAAACTTGGTCAAAGTTCTCAGGTACCTCCCCTGAAGCCATCTGAGGACAGGATCCAAAAGTAAATCTGTATCTGGAGCTAGCCACAAAGTTTAGGCAAACCAGATCAGCCAGAGGCAAGAGAAGCCTCTTGGCATGCACCTCCCCCCTAAATTGGCCAAAGTTCTTGGGTACGTAGCCTGAAGGGGTCTGCGGACCGAATCCACAAGTCCCTCTCTCTCTGGAAGAGGCCAAAAAATTTCACAAAGTATGCCTGGGAGGAGGAACGGCTAGCTACTGGGCATGCATGTACTTCCCTGTTTGGCCAAAACTCACAAAGATACCCCATACGGGTATGCTGCTTTTGCCAGAACTTACACAGGTAACACAGAATTTCTCATAACTACAATCTGGTGGAGGCAAAGGTAGCTACCGGGCACGTACCAACCTCCAAATTAGCCAAAATTCTCTGTTACGTAGCGTAGAGGGATGCGACTTTAGGACCCACAAAGAGAAAATCTCTCCTGGAGGAAGCCAGATTTTTTGCAGAAGCATGCCGAGGTGAGAAGGCAAGGGTAGCTACCAGGCATACGCTTCCCTCTAAACTTGGCCAAACTTGTGCTGTCCCTACCCTGAAGGGCTTTGCAGCTGGTACCCAGAGCTAAACCTCTCTCAGGCAGAATGCCAAACATTTCCAGAAGCTTCCCTGGAGGAAGCAATGGTAGCTAGCAGGCATGCAGCTACCTCCAAAGTAGGGCCAAACTTGTGAGAGACCTACCGCGGAGGGGTCTTCAGCTGCTATTGACAAGCAGTTCTCTGTTTGGAGCTAGCCCAAAAGTTTTTCCAAACTTGATCAGCGAAGGGAAGTGAAGGGACCCGGGCAGGTACCTCCCTCCAAACTTGGTCAAAGTTCTCAGGTACCTCCCCTGAAGCCATCTGAGGACAGGATCCAAAAGTAAATCTGTATCTGGAGCTAGCCACAAAGTTTAGGCAAACAAGATCAGCCAGAGGCAAGAGAAGCCTCTTGGCATGCACCTCCCCCCTAAATTGGCCAAAGTTCTTGGGTACGTAGCCTGAAGGGGTCTGCGGACCGAATCCACAAGTCCCTCTCTCTCTGGAAGAGGCCAAAAAATTTCACAAAGTATGCCTGGGAGGAGGAACGGCTAGCTACTGGGCATGCATGTACTTCCCTGTTTGGCCAAAACTCACAAAGATACCCCATACGGGTATGCTGCTTTTGCCAGAACTTACACAGGTAACACAGAATTTCTCATAACTACAATCTGGTGGAGGCAAAGGTAGCTACCGGGCACGTACCAACCTCCAAATTAGCCAAAATTCTCTGTTACGTAGCCTAGAGGGATGCGACTTTAGGACCCACAAAGAGAAAATCTCTCCTGGAGGAAGCCAGATTTTTTGCAGAAGCATGCCGAGGTGAGAAGGCAAGGGTAGCTACCAGGCATACGCTTCCCTCTAAACTTGGCCAAACTTGTGCTGTCCCTACCCTGAAGGGCTTTGCAGCTGGTACCCAGAGCTAAACCTCTCTCAGGCAGAATCCCAAACATTTCCAGAAGCTTCCCTGGAGGAAGCAATGGTAGCTAGCAGGCATGCAGCTACCTCCAAAGTAGGGCCAAACTTGTGAGAGACCTACCGCGGAGGGGTCTTCAGCTGCTATTGACAAGCACTTCTCTGTTTGGAGCTAGCCCAAAAGTTTTTCCAAACATGATCAGCGAAGGGAAGTGAAGGGACCCGCGCAGGTACCTCCCTCCAAACTTGGTCAAAGTTCTCAGGTACCTCCCCTGAAGCCATCTGAGGACAGGATCCAAAAGTAAATCTGTATCTGGAGCTAGCCACAAAGTTTAGGCAAACCAGATCAGCCAGAGGCAAGAGAAGCCTCTTGGCATGCACCTCCCCCCTAAATTGGCCAAAGTTCTTGGGTACGTAGCCTGAAGGGGTCTGCGGACCGAATCCACAAGTCCCTCTCTCTCTGGAAGAGGCCAAAAAATTTCACAAAGTATGCCTGGGAGGAGGAACGGCTAGCTACTGGGCATGCATGTACTTCCCTGTTTGGCCAAAACTCACAAAGATACCCCATACGGGTATGCTGCTTTTGCCAGAACTTACACAGGTAACACAGAAGTTCTCATAACTACAATCTGGTGGAGGCAAAGGTAGCTACCGGGCACGTACCAACCTCCAAATTAGCCAAAATTCTCTGTTACGTAGCCTAGAGGGATGCGACTTTAGGACCCACAAAGAGAAAATCTCTCCTGGAGGAAGCCAGATTTTTTGCAGAAGCATGCCGAGGTGAGAAGGCAAGGGTAGCTACCAGGCATACGCTTCCCTCTAAACTTGGCCAAACTTGTGCTGTCCCTACCCTGAAGGGCTTTGCAGCTGGTACCCAGAGCTAAACCTCTCTCAGGCAGAATGCCAAACATTTCCAGAAGCTTCCCTGGAGGAAGCAATGGTAGCTAGCAGGCATGCAGCTACCTCCAAAGTAGGGCCAAACTTGTGAGAGACCTACCGCGGAGGGGTCTTCAGCTGCTATTGACAAGCAGTTCTCTATTTGGAGCTAGCCCAAAAGTTTTTCCAAACATGATCAGCGAAGGGAAGTGAAGGGACCCGGGCAGGTACCTCCCTCCAAACTTGGTCAAAGTTCTCAGGTACCTCCCCTGAAGCCATCTGAGGACAGGATCCAAAAGTAAATCTGTATCTGGAGCTAGCCACAAAGTTTAGGCAACAAGATCAGCCAGAGGCAAGAGAAGCCTCTTGGCATGCACCTCCCCCCTAAACTGGCCAAAGTTCTTGGGTACGTAGCCTGAAGGGGTCTGCGGACCGAATCCACAAGTCCCTCTCTCTCTGGAAGAGGCCAAAAAATTTCACAAAGTATGCCTGGGAGGAGGAACGGCTAGCTACTGGGCATGCATGTACTTCCCTGTTTGGCCAAAACTCACAAAGATACCCCATACGGGTATGCTGCTTTTGCCAGAACTTACACAGGTAACACAGAAGTTCTCATAACTACAATCTGGTGGAGGCAAAGGTAGCTACCGGGCACGTACCAACCTCCAAATTAGCCAAAATTCTCTGTTACGTAGCCTAGAGGGATGCGACTTTAGGACCCACAAAGAGAAAATCTCTCCTGGAGGAAGCCAGATTTTTTGCAGAAGCATGCCGAGGTGAGAAGGCAAGGGTAGCTACCAGGCATACGCTTCCCTCTAAACTTGGCCAAACTTGTGCTGTCCCTACCCTGAAGGGCTTTGCAGCTGGTACCCAGAGCTAAACCTCTCTCAGGCAGAATCCCAAACATTTCCAGAAGCTTCCCTGGAGGAAGCAATGGTAGCTAGCAGGCATGCAGCTACCTCCAAAGTAGGGCCAAACTTGTGAGAGACCTACCGCGGAGGGGTCTTCAGCTGCTATTGACAAGCACTTCTCTGTTTGGAGCTAGCCCAAAAGTTTTTCCAAACATGATCAGCGAAGGGAAGTGAAGGGACCCGCGCAGGTACCTCCCTCCAAACTTGGTCAAAGTTCTCAGGTACCTCCCCTGAAGCCATCTGAGGACAGGATCCAAAAGTAAATCTGTATCTGGAGCTAGCCACAAAGTTTAGGCCAACAAGATCAGCCAGAGGCAAGAGAAGCCTCTTGGCATGCACCTCCCCCCTAAATTGGCCAAAGTTCTTGGGTACGTAGCCTGAAGGGGTCTGCGGACCGAATCCACAAGTCCCTCTCTCTCTGGAAGAGGCCAAAAAATTTCACAAAGTATGCCTGGGAGGAGGAACGGCTAGCTACTGGGCATGCATGTACTTCCCTGTTTGGCCAAAACTCACAAAGATACCCCATACGGGTATGCTGCTTTTGCCAGAACTTACACAGGTAACACAGAAGTTCTCATAACTACAATCTGGTGGAGGCAAAGGTAGCTACCGGGCACGTACCAACCTCCAAATTAGCCAAAATTCTCTGTTACGTAGCCTAGAGGGATGCGACTTTAGGACCCACAAAGAGAAAATCTCTCCTGGAGGAAGCCAGATTTTTTGCAGAAGCATGCCGAGGTGAGAAGGCAAGGGTAGCTACCAGGCATACGCTTCCCTCTAAACTTGGCCAAACTTGTGCTGTCCCTACCCTGAAGGGCTTTGCAGCTGGTACCCAGAGCTAAACCTCTCTCAGGCAGAATCCCAAACATTTCCAGAAGCTTCCCTGGAGGAAGCAATGGTAGCTAGCAGGCATGCAGCTACCTCCAAAGTAGGGCCAAACTTGTGAGAGACCTACCGCGGAGGGGTCTTCAGCTGCTATTGACAAGCAGTTCTCTGTTTGGAGCTAGCCCAAAAGTTTTTCCAAACATGATCAGCGAAGGGAAGTGAAGGGACCCGGGCAGGTACCTCCCTCCAAACTTGGTCAAAGTTCTCAGGTACCTCCCCTGAAGCCATCTGAGGACAGGATCCAAAAGTAAATCTGTATCTGGAGCTAGCCACAAAGTTTAGGCAAACAAGATCAGCCAGAGGCAAGAGAAGCCTCTTGGCATGCACCTCCCCCTTAAATTGGCCAAAGTTCTTGGGTACGTAGCCTGAAGGGGTCTGCGGACCGAATCCACAAGTCCCTCTCTCTCTGGAAGAGGCCAAAAAATTTCACAAAGTATGCCTGGGAGGAGGAACGGCTAGCTACTGGGCATGCATGTACTTCCCTGTTTGGCCAAAACTCACAAAGATACCCCATATGGGTATGCTGCTTTTGCCAGAACTTACACAGGTAACACAGAATTTCTCATAACTACAATCTGGTGGAGGCAGAAGTAGCTACCCGGCATGTACCAACCTTGGTTGCCTTGCATTTGCAGGAAAAAGTCCTCACTTGCACTGCCAAAATTCTGCAGCAACACTTCTGAGTGAAGGAAGTGCAGCTCCTTTTTCCAGGGAAGAGAAGCGCCGCTGGCTTTGAAGAGCAGAGCTCCCGAAGGCACTACCTCAAGCTCCCAGCACTGTCCTCCTTGCCACTGGCGACAAAGGAGCAAAACCGCTTGGAAGCAAGGAATCCTTTCTGTGCTAAGCATTCTTATTCTGCTGCAAGCCGAGGACATCAGCATGCTCCACAGACGGGGCAGTTGGCAGTCTTTGCTTTGCCTTACAAGAGACATTCCTCAGGCTCATCTTGAAACTCACTTGACAGAAACCACCCCGACTGCCTGGAGATGACTGTAGACGACTTGGCTCAGCCAGAAGCTTGGGCGGGTTACCGAGACACCTCTTGCAGCAGGCCACCAGCAGCCTCTGTCACTGCTCACAGGCTTCCAAGCACCTCCCACCAGTCTCACCCTCCAGCAGGCAGAACCCCCCTGCCTCCTCCCAATTACGCCTTCTCTTCTGACTGACAGCCCAAACCGGCCTATGTGTCTGGCTTATGCAGCGGCCATGGGAACAAGAAATCCCTCCACGTGCAACACACTGGGGGCCGACATTTTGTGGCGGGGAGGGAGCGCTCATCTCACAGTGCCTCTCTGATTGGCTGCGTGCTGTTCGAGCCACGTGCCCTGTGTTCGCCCACTGATTGGTGGCCCGCTGCCTTTCGGCCGGGAAGCGCTAAATGTGAAAATATCTATCTACAATACATGCAGTGGGTGCAAGTCCAGACATGTGTATGTGTATCTAAAAATAAATGCAAATATGTGTAAATATACACAGTGGTTTTCTACACAGACACACTGTTTTGTATATATGTATACTTTTATTTGCTTACCTGTAATCCTATATGCATATTTGCATTTCTGGAGACACAGAAACTAAATACCTGTATATCTGCAAAAGCATCGGTGCAGAGGAGATAAATTATCTCGTGCAAAGACCTAGTGGATCACATAATAAAGTTTGTGAATAATAGCTTTTGGACCCTGTCCCCTCAAGTTACTCCAGGAGCAGTGCCACCCTTTTTGGAACCAGAGCACCGGTCTGCCTGCATGGAGGCCAGCAGGGGCTCGTACAGGCCTGTTACAGCACAGGGCGTTGTGGATGTCACAAGCTCAGGCCAGGTTATTTTGTGGCACGGGGTGAGAGCAGGCAGGCTGGTGTCAGTGACAGCACCTGTGAGTCCGGTGGCTGCTTCAGGGGTTCAGGTTACGCAGCAGGAAATACTCTTACAACAGATGATAGGGAAGATAAGCCAGGACCCCAGAAGTCCATAGCAATTGAAAAAACAATGTATCAAAAAACAACAACAACAACAAAAAAAATCTACAATGATTTTCTCATAGAAGTGAAAGGTCTTTCTATAAACATATGAAGAAGGAAACAAGGAAGGAATGAAACAAGGAAACAAGGAAGGAAACAAGGAAACAAGGAAAGAAACAAGGAAACAAAGAAGAAGGAATCAGGGAAGGAAACAAGGAAACAAGGAAGGAAACAAGAAAACAAGCAAGGAAACAAGGGAGGAAGGGAGGAACGGAGGACGGGAGAAAGAGAAAAAGATGGAAAGAGAAAGAGAAAAAAGAAAGAAAAAGAAGGAAAGGAAGAAAAAGAAAGGAAGAAGGGAAGAAAGGAAGAAAGGAAGAAAGGAAGGAAGGAAGGAAGA
This sequence comes from Cygnus olor, assembly GCF_009769625.2. NCBI lineage: Eukaryota > Metazoa > Chordata > Aves > Anseriformes > Anatidae > Cygnus > Cygnus olor. The sequence continues at coordinate 13,670 of NW_024429055.1, forward strand.
ATGGAAGACAGGAAGGAAGGAAGGAAGGAAGGAAGGAAGGAAGGAAGGAAGGAAAGAAAAAAGAGAAAGAAAGAAAGAAAGAAAGAAAGAAAGAAAGAAAGAAAGAAAGAAAGAAAGAAAGAAAGAAAGAAAGAAAGAAAGAAAGAAAGAAAGAAAGAAAGAAAGAAAGAAAGAAAGAAAGAAAGAAAGAAAGAAAGAAAGAAAGAAAGAAAGAAAGAAAGAAAGAAAGAAAGAAAGAAAGAAAGAAAAAGTGTTGCCGTTTTGCTGCAGCCTTGTTTACCAGCAGAGGGCGGCGTAGCACTACGCAGACGTCATTTTAACAGCGACTTGCTGGGATTGTGAGAGGCCACAGGTCCTCTAGGGATGCAAAGTATAGGTTTCTGCTCGAACTTTCTTTAAACTAACAAATAAAAACAAAAGAGAAAAAAAAGAAAAAAAAAAAAAAAAAAGCAATGAATATCTAAATAATTCAGCTTCCCATTCCTCACAGTTAAACTAACCCAAACTTTAAGATGAGAGACAGATGCCTGCTGCAAGTTTTATTCCATTACAGTATTGCCTCCTCATCTGCAATTTTTTTTAACTTTCCCTAACAACAGCAACTCGTTGCTCTACCACCAGCTCAAAGACATAAACCACAGTGTTTCTGTAAAACTGAAACTTTACAAGGACTAGGTGAACACATGCAATGTCATGTCATTCCCTGTGTAAGTACAAGTTACGAATATGTAGAAAACCTGCAAACATCCACAGAAATGCTACATCAGTGTTGACTATTATAGAACTCTTATCTCTGGTAATTGAAAGTATCAGGTAAAGAAGGAAAACAGAAAAAGAAGAAATAGAGAAAGGAAAAGAGAAAGAAAGGGAAAGAGAAAGGGAAAGGGAAAGGGAAAGGGAAAGGGAAAGGGAAAGAGAAAGAGAAAGAAAGAAAGAGAAAGAGAAAGAGAAAGAGAAAGAGAAAGAGAAAGAGAAAGAGAAAGAGAAAGAGAAAGAGAAAGAGAAAGAGAAAGAAAGAAAGAAGGAAAGAAACAAAAGAAGAAAGAAAGAAAGGAGGAAAGAAAGGAGGAAAGGAGGAAAGAAAAGAAAGAAAAAGAACAAACAAAAGAAAGAAAGAAAGAAGGAAAAAAAGGAGGAAGGAAAGAAAGGAGGAAAGAAAGAAAAAAGGAAAAAGGAAGGAGGAAAGAAAGAAAAAAAGGAGGAAGGAAGGAAGGAAGGAAGGAAGGAAGGAAAGAAAGAAAGAAAAAGAGAGAGAAGGAAGGAAAGAAAGGAGGAAGGAAAGAAAGGAGGAAAGAAAGACAAAAGGAAAGAAAGACAAAAGGAAAGAAAGAAAGAAAGGAGGAAAGAAAGAAAGAAAAAGAGAGAGAAGGAAGGAAAGAAAGGAGGAAGGAAAGAAAGAAGGAAAGAAGGAAAGAAGGAAAGAAAGAAAGAAAGAAGGAAAGAAGGAAAGAAGGAAAGAAAGAAGGAAAGAAAAAAAGAAAGAAAGAAAGAAAGAAAGAAAGAAAGAAAGAAAGAAAGAGAAAGAAAAAAGAGAGAAAGAAAGAAAGAAAGAAAGAAAGAGAAGGAGAGTGAGAGAAAGAAAGAAAGAAAGAGAAAAAGAGAGAGAGAAAAAGAAAGAAAGAAAGAAAGAAAGAAAGAAAGAAAGAAAGAAAGAAAGAAAGAGAAAGAAAGAAAGAAAGAAAGAAAGAAAGAAAGAAAGAAAGAAAGAAAGAAAAAGAAAAGAAAGAAAGAAAGAAAAGGAAAAGAAAGAAAGAAAGAAGAGACAGAAAGAAAGAAAAGAAAGAAAGAAGAAAGAAAGAAAGAAAGAAAGAAAGAAAGAAAGAAAGAAAGAAAGAAAAAGAAAGAAAGAAAAGAAAGAAAAAGAAAGAAAGAATGGAGGAAAGGAGGAAAGAAGAAAGAAAGAAAGAAACTTTCTTCATTTTAGCAAGATGTTGCAGCCCTGGTATAGAACCTGGTTTTAAAAGGACGCCATATATGTGCTCACATGCTCAAGTATCGGGCTACTGAAGAACACCAAAACAACCAGCAGGTGGATCAGGCTGTTAATGCTGAAGTGGCTGAGGTGGATCTGGACTGGCAACAGAAGGGTGAATTATTTATAGATCCGTGGGTCCATGACACCTCAGGCCATCAAGGAAGAGATGAAACGCATAGGTGGGCTTGTGATTGAGCGGTGGTCCTCACCATGGACGGCACTGGACAGTTTATTCAGGATTCTGAAACACGTGCTGCAATCAAGCAAGCCAAATGGTTAAAGCCTCTCAGGTATGGAGGACAATGGCTGAAATATAACTGTGGGGAAGTCTGGCAGATTGATTATATCACACTCCCTCAAACCTGCAACAGCAAGCGCCATGTACTTACAATGGTGGAAGCAACCGCCAGATGGCTGGAAACACACCCTGTGCCCCATGCCACTGCCCACAACACTTGGAAAGCAAGTCCTATGGCGACATGGCACCCCGTGAAGAACTGAGTCAGACAACGGACTTATTTCTGAAACAACCTCATAGACACCTGGGCCAAAGAGCGCAGTATTGAGTGGGTATATCACATCCCCTATCATGCACCCGCCTCCAGGAAAATCGAGCATATAATGGTCTGTTAAAGAGCGCACTGAAGGTAGAGGGAGCTGGGACATTCAAAAATTGGCATACACATTTGGCAAAGGCCACCTGGTTAGTCAACACTAGGGGTTCTGCCAACCAAGCCAGACCCGCCCAGTCAAACCTGTTACGTACTGTAGAAGGGAATAAAGTCCATGTAGTGCACATAAAAAGCACTCAGGGTCAGACAGTCTGGGCTATTCCTGGCTCAGGCAAAGGCAAGCCCATCCATGGGACTGCGTTTGCTCAAGGACCTGGGTGCACTTGGTGGGTAGTGTGGAAGGATGGGGAAGTCTGATGTATTCCTCAAAGGGATTTAATGTTGGGTGAGAATAGCCCATGATTTGAATTGCGTGATGTTAATTACTATATAATACCGTAGGTCATCACTACTATAATTGCTATATGTCATGTTCGTGGTGTTACAATAACAGTCACCCAGATAATGATGAATGAATTATGATAAAACTGGACAAGCACAGCGGTGTGATGGAATCACAACAAGCTTCAGCACGTGACGATCCAACACCTCACACCATCTCTTCTGCGCTGAAAGATTTTTGTGACAAATGGAGCCCAAAGTCATTCGCAGACTAAACAAACTCAGTGGACATCTCATATACATATATGAGAAGTGGTGATTAATTGGAAAATACTGGAAAGTGTGGAACCTGAGCATGACATAAATGGTGTGGAATAAGGGGTTGGTATTGTCCTGGTTTCAGCTAGGTTAGGGTTCATTGTCCTCCTAGTAGCTGGTATGGTGCTGTGTTTTGGATTTAGCATGAGAATAATGCTGATAACATGCTGACGTTTTAGCGGTTGCCAAGCAGTGCTTACACTAAGCCAAGGACTTTTCAGCTTCCCATAGCACCCCACCAGCGAGGAGGCTGCGAGCGCACAAGAAGCTGGGAAGGGATTCAGTCGGGACAGCTGGCCCAGGTTGGCCAAAGGGATGTCCCATACCATGTGGTGTCACGCTGAACAATTATATGGGGTAGCAGGCTGGAGTAGGAGAGGGACCGCTGCTTGGGGACAGGCTGGGCGTTAGTCAGTGGGTGGTGAGCAAGGGCATTGTACATCACCTGCTTTGTACATATTATTATTTCTCTTCCTTTTCTGTCCGATTAAACTGTCTTTATCTCAACCCACGAGCTTTTTATATGATCATAGCACTAGTCAAATCTATTCCTGACCAAAAGATGAAGGCGCAAGGCTTAACAAGAGGGAGTCCCTCTCTTGGTAGAGGAGAAGGAGCACAGCCCATCAACTGCCTCTTTTAGGTCTCCAATCTCTTCTTTCTCCCCCAAACTAACTTTTTTTCTAACTTTTCTCTCACTTTGTCTTACTAAGGCTAACACTAACTCTTTCTCCTAGCACTAACCCTTTTTTCTTACTGACTGTGTTGGTCTCATTTCTCAGGTGGCAAGTGGTAAGGCAATGGCATCAAGTTGCCCCAACAGAGGTTTAGATTGTCTATCGGCAAGAATTTATTCATGAAAAGGTTGGTTAGGCATTGGAACAGGCTGCCCACAGACGTGGTGGAGTCGCCATCCCTGGAGGTAGCTAAGAGACGTGAGGATCTGGTTTAGCAGTGGACTGAGAGTGCTAGCTTAATGGTTGGACACGATGATCTTAAAGGTCTTTTCCACCCCAAATAATTATATGTTTCTGGGAATTTTAAGAAATGAAGACCAAACTGAGAAACAAAGAATGGTGCCTTTTTAGTTTCTGAGCTTCCCACAATCTGATTCCCTAATAACTAACTATCTAGCAATACTGTCAGGAAAATGGTTCCTTTTACTTTACAGGGCTGGGAAATGACTTGAGATAAAATGTAGACAGACAGGTAAAGAGAATATTTTAAGGAGGTTTATCAATATCCCATATTAATAGTAACACTATTTATTTATTTTATCACTGCCTTCTACACTACTGACCACAGTCCTAAGCCAGAACCCACTGTGCTAAGTGATTAAATGAGAGCCTAGGGCTGAGACAACGGAATCCCTGTTTACAGTCAGAACTTGTGGTTATAATGTGATCTTTATCAAGGAAAGAAAGCACCCTTGGCTGAAGAGCACAACTAGTCAATATTCTTTTAATGACAGGGTGAAAAGAATTCTAAATAAATAAATACATAAAAAGTTACCACAGATAGTAAGTAGTGTAATTACATAGCCTTGTTACCTGCCTTTTCTGAAGACTTTCCCATAGTTGACATATGGAATTGCAAGCTTACCTATATGTAAAGATATATTTACTTTACTCAATAATATTTATTCCTTATAAATTTTTCAAATAAATTCCTGCTGTGGGATTTTACGGTAATGCAAGCAGACAACTGGCAATGTTGCCACCCAGATTCACCATCAGAATTCACAATCAGAATGTTGCGGGAAGGGATTGTGCCGCTCTAATCTCTGCTGGTGCAGACTCCGCTTGAGTATCATATGTGGGTTTGGGCACCCCAATATAAAAAGGACTCAAACCTATCAGAGAGTGTCCAAAGGATGGCTATGCAGACGATGAAGGGTGTAGAGGGCAAGATGTATGAGGAGCAGTTGAAGTCACTTGGTTTGTTCAGCCTACAGCAGAGGAGGCTGAGGGAAGACCTCATCGTAGCCTCCGATTTCCACCCAAGGGGGAGCAGTGAGGCAGGCGCTGATCTCTGCTCTCTGGGGACAGCGACAGGACCCGAGGGAACGGCATGGAGCTGTGACAGGGGAGGTTCAGGCTGGGTGTTAGGAAAAGATTCTTCACCGAGAGGGTGGTCGGGCACTGGAACAGGCTCCCCAAGGCATGGTCACAGCACTGAGTCTGCTGGAGTTCAAGAAGCATTTGGACAGCACTCTCACATAGGGTCTGCTTATTGGGTGGTCCTGTGTGGATTCTTGTGGGTCCTTCCAACTCAGGGTATTCTATGATTCTATGATTACTCTTTAACAAATTTCCAATATCTGAGACTTCTTCCAGATGAATTTTTACTTTGCTAAATATAGCTAGGAACAAGTTGTTTGTCATACCTAAGTGCCACAGTCTCCTTCTTCTGTTGAAAGACTTTGACAAATTATTATTTTTTACTAACATGTAAAAATATGCTTGGCTATATTAACTACACCTAAAAGAGACCACCTTCTTTTCTCCTTCAAGTTAATCTACAATTACAAGATGATGTGCGAAATAGCCACTTTGTGCCCTGGTCCTCTGTTATTTAGCGTAATAAAGTTTGCTTTCATATGTCAAAAAGCAGTATGAAAAAATGAAACTGGTATATGTTAGTCTAAACTGAGTAATCAAAGGATACACTCATAAGCTGTAGCTCTTGAAAGCTAGTCTAAAGAACCAAAGTAACAAAAACAATTTTGAGCTCAAGAGGTAAGATCTAACAAGGAGAATGGCTCTGCCACAAGCATGTCAGTCCACAGCTGGCTCCACTGCTGAAATTTAGGAGGCCAGAATTCATGGAAATCTGCATGATTAAAAACTGTTCCCCTGCCTTGTCAAGTACCTCACCCAGAGGGAAGCCTTGCTAGTATTTACCTAAGAGAGGCCCTATTTGTGCACTGAAGTACAGCGGTAAAAACAGAGATCCTCGGTGCTTTGGGGTCATTCAGGCCAAACACACGGTTAATCACAGAATCATAGAACCATAGAAAGGCTCGGGTTGGAAGGGACCTCAAAGATCATCTTGTTCCAATCCCCCTGCCATAGGCAGGCATGCCACCCACTAGATCAGGTTGCTCAGGGCCTCATCCAACCTGGTCTTGAACACCTCCAGGGGTGGAGCATCCACAACCTCCCCGGGCAACCTGTTCCAGTGCCTCACCACCCTCTAAGTGAAGAATTTCCTCCTAGCCTCTAATCTAAATCTCCCCTCTTTTAATTTAAAACCATTCCCCAGGATGACTGTACTGCAAAAATTGCATAACATGAGGGAAAAATAAAAAATAAAACAGCCAGACTTTTGGAAAACTCAGTGGCAGGAAACTGTCAAAGAACCTTCGTAGCCCAACGACAGTATTTAGTATTAGTATTTAATATTATATTAAATAGTATTTAGTATTTAGTATTCTTAGCCCAACGACAGTGTGCCAGGAGGAAAACAACTAAATCACCCATCTCCTGAGGTCCATGGTATCTCTCCTGAGAATGCTGCCTCTCTGACAAAGCCAGAGGGACAGATACTCCCTCACCAGGCCTTCTCTACTGGATCTGCTTGCACAGTGCGCCATCTTCCCTACAGCCACCAGATGCTGGCCAAAGAGTGCTCTTCTGCTGTTAGATCCCCACTGCCCAAGTACATTGGCAGCGGCAGAGCTCTGGAACGCAGCAAAGGGCCAGCATAGCACGTCCGTCTCTCTGTAGCACCACCTGCTGGAAATGAAAACAAACATCAGTTTTTAAAACAATCGTGTGAGCACTATCCCTACCCTTCCCCGTATGCACTATTGTGCTAAGCAATACAGTTGAAAAAGCAAAGGGAAAACAGCTGAATCTTTGCCAAAGACCCAGCAGTGCATATGGCTCAAAAAAGGAAGCGTGCCATGACAGCCTGTGCCACATCTTGCCTTGCAATGCTGATGCTCTTCTCCACAGTGCTGACAGCAGCCAAGGCTGCACATACTCACAGAAACAATTTCAACTGCTGCTGCCAAGACTGCCTTGCATTTGCAGGAAAAAGTCCTCACTTGCACTGCCAAACTTCTGCAACAACACTTCTGGGAGAAGGAAGTGCAGCTCCTTTTGCCAAGGAACAGAAGTGCCGTTGGCATTGACGAGCAGAGCTGTCGAAGGCACTACTTCGAGCTCCCAGCACTGTCCTCCTTGCCACCAGCCACACAGGATCAACACCGCTTGGAAGCAAGGAATCCTTTCTGTGCTAAGCATTCTTATTCTGTAGCGAGCTGAACATGCTCCACAGACAGCAACATGCTCCACAAATGGGGCATTTGGCAGCCTTGGCTTTGCCTTACAAGAGACATTCCTCAGGCTCGTCTTGAAACTCACTTGACAGAAACCACCCCGAATGCCTGGAGATGACTGTAGACGACTTGGCTCAGCCAGAAGCTTGGGCGGGTTACCGAGACACCTCTTGCAGCAGGCCACCAGCAGCCTCTGTCACTGCTCGCAGGCTTCCAAGAACCTTTCAGCAGTCTTACCCTCCAGCAGGCAGAACCCCCCTGCCTCCTCCCAGTTACGCCTTCTCTTGTGACTGGCAGCCCAAACCGGCCTATGTGTCTGGCTTATGCAGTTGCCATGGGAACAAGAAATCCCTCCACGTGCAACACACTGGGGGCCGACATTTTGTGGCGGGGAGGGAGCGCTCATCTCACAGTGCCTCTCTGATTGGCTGTGTGCTGTTCGAGCCACGTGCCCTGTGTTCACCCACTGATTGGTGGCCCGCTGCCTTTCGGCCGGGAAGCGCTAAATGTGAAAATACCTATCTACGATACGTGCAGTGTGTGTGTGTACAGACACTTGTATGTATATCCACAAATAAATGCAAATATGTGTAAATATATACAGTGGTTTTCTACACAGACACACTATTTATATACACGTATACATTTTTTGCTTACCTGTAATCGGATATGCATATTTGCATTTCTAAAAACACAGAAACAGTACTGCACGTGTGCAGTATTGTTTTAAGCAATAAAGTCAAAAAAGCAAGGGGCAAACGGCTGAATCTGTGGATAAGACCCAGCAGTGTATATGGCTCCTGAAAAGAAGCATGCAATGACAGCCTGTGCCATGCAGCCCAAACCGGCCTATGCGTTTAGCTTATGCAGTGGTCCATGGAAACAGGAAGTCCCTCCACGTGCAACACACTGGGGGCCGACATTTTGTGACGGCCACCATTTTGTGATGGCCGACATTTTGTGGCGGGGAGGGAGCGCTCACCTCACAGTGCCTCTCTGATTGGCTGCATGCTGTTCAAGCCACGTTCCCTTCGCACGCTCGCTGATTGGTGGCCCGCTGCCTTTCGGCCCAGAAGCGCTAAATGTGAAAATACCTATTGATATAAATTAGTTTTGGTAGAAATCATTCCCAACACACCGTGGGTAGGGTAGATCGAATTTTAATTTATTCGAGCAATTCAGCAAGCAGCGATAAATAAAACAGCGCTGGGCGGCCGGGGAGTCTCCTGTTCCGCCAACGGCACATACCCCTAAGCCCACCAGAGTCTCGATTTATAGTCTTGTGGTTCCTGGTTTTTAGTGGCACATCCTGGTGTCTTCTTACACTGCAAGGCCTGTTGCTAGGGGGTCTTCGTCAGTCCTCTGGTGGTCGTGAGGATGAAGATCGTCGTCTTCCTCTGCGTTGGGGTCGTGACTTTGCTGCCGATATGTGTGTTCCCACGCGGGGGGGGAATGCCATTGTGCCCTTTTTTGGAGCTGGTTTCTACTGCAATTGTTAACTTAACAGAAAATTCCTATACTTGTTTTTTGTTTTTTTTTTCTTTGGTTGGTTGGTTTTTTTTCTTCAACAGCATATTGGGGGTATAAGCAGTTAATCGTTGAAAATCTTCCCATCAGCAATATTTAATGAACAAACAAGGCTTTACCCATTACAATCCCCCCTTTTTCTCTGTATCATTTTGTTCATTAAATCTATTTAGTTCTAATTGACTCAGGATTAATGTTTCCTCTAGTAGGGGTCTATCATTTATCGATTCATACTTTGTCCTCATAAGCATCAGATTAGCAGCCTCCAATCTACCTTTAACAATAGCTATGACTTTGTTAAGGATACAAGGACCAAACGTCAGTCCTAGGGTTAATAAAATCAGCGGGCCAACTATTGTTGACAACAGAGTGGAGAGCCACGGCGAGTGATTATACCAGGACTCGTACCAGCTTTGTTGGGCCTCCCGCTCTCTTTTTCTCTTTTCCAATCCTTCTCGAAGTTTGGTCATGATATCTCTCACAATTCCAGTATGGTCAGCATATACACAACATTCCTCCTTGAGTGCGGCGCACAACCCTCCTTGTTGTAAATACAATAAATCTAGTCCTCTGCGATTCTGTAATACTACTTCGGATAACGATCTTACAGACTTTTCTAAAGCACTGATAGATTTTTCAATTCTGGCTAAATCTTCATCCACAGCCGCTCTCAGAGAGATGATCTCTTTTCCTTGTTTGATTAATGAGGCAACCCCTGTGCCTCCCCCTGCACTCCCCCAAATTATTAGGGTAGCCACGGTCAATGTGGAAATTGGTTCCCGTTTTGTCAAATGGCGTTCTTGATTGATCTGATTGTCATACATAAAACTCTCTGGGTGGTAGAGTATCTTTGGAATAATTATTACTTGAACACAGAATTCTACAGACTCATCGAACAAGTCCAGGGATAGACAAGGGGTAACTCCCATCTTTGAGCATACCCACCTAGCATTCTCTGCAGGTAATAACCATTTCGCCGGTTTTTTTATACTTCCGACATTAGTTTGATTTGCACACAAGTGCATTTTACCGGGCGGGACTTGTCCCACGCATCTCCCCTTCCCAGTTACTTGGGTCATCGTTATGCCCTGACTCTCTTTCCCCCACGTACATTGCAAGGAATTGGATCCATTTACCCGCCGGGCCTTCTCATTGACCCCTATAGCTTCATAAAAGGGCGGCCTTACCCCATAACAGAGCCAGCACCGTTCAGTCAGATTAGGGCTGGTGGCGTTTAACAGCTGGTAGCTTACCTGCATTAATTTCCACAGGGAATTTTTTCCCATTGTCGTTCTCGAGACTCTGGACAATAGGGTCATTATTAACAGTGACATTCCTGGTATTATTCTTGATACCCTCTCTATCCAAACTTGGGTTCAATACCGGGTTGGGTCCCATCGATTCAGGTTCCGGTGGTACAACCCCCTTTTTTATAAATATTAAACCTCCTCTATCGGCTCCAGGTTCCCAATATCTCACACCCCACGTTTTCCCTGTAAACCAGGCTGGGTCAGTTGGATTCGTTATATTAACATACAGTTGTTCACAATCTCCATAGGGCATCTGGATCCCTCCGCTCCAGTCTCGGCTCTGAGGCCTACATCCATAGGGTCCATATCCTACAGTTAGGAACTTATCCCTCCCCGCTCCAGGACTCCAATCTGAAGCAATTGTTTCACAACCCCAATAAGCACAATAGTAGGAGTTGGGATAATTGCAGTATCCCCTTCCTGGGTTCGAGCTAGGGCAGAAGTAGAAACCTATTTGGTTCAGACACGGACTTATGGGTGCCAGTTGACAAAGGGATGTGAGAAAACTGGGTGCACCCGCTGTAGTTACTTGTTTAATGATAGTTTGGTCCTCCCACCTAATTAAACTCCACCTAAAGGGCTGGTGCAAATATCCCCCGTCAGCTCCGGCTGGACAGGGGATATTTAGTAAGAGAGGTAGCACCAACATACACCAAAAGGGCAACGTCCATTTATAATTCTGGGGAGGTTGTTTCGAGTCACGGTGGGTACCAGGGCAGTTCATTCAGCCAGATCCCATTATCCAAAATAGAGGTGGGTACCACATAATCCGCCCCACCGTTGTACCCCTCTGCCTTGCCCGCCTATTTGGTTGCCTCAAGCAGCGGGGTTTACTTTCTTCACGGCAGCAAGGGTAATCTTCAGGGGCCTAGGTACCGACTTTCCTGTTCCAGCCACTCCCAGTCCCTCACTCCTCCTTAGGCGCGTTACCCTACTGATGTATGGGGTTTGGCACATTAAGGAATTTCCCCTCCCCTACTTCCCAGTTCCCGTTTACAATGAACCTGTTTATTCCTTAGAGAGGGTTATGAGTCATACGATCGCGAATTCGCCCATCAGTCCCTTTTCGCAGGGTCAGCTTCAAACCTCCAGGTCGGCTGGTTACTCTCCACCGCTCCTCCGGTATTGGTCCTTTAACTCGGCTGGCGTGAGTCCATCCTTTCTCAGCTGTCCGGATAGCTGTGTCTGTGGTAAGTAGAACAAGGTAGGGTCCTTCCCAACGAGGAGTTAAAGAGGCCTCTTTCCAGGATTTTATCAGAACCTGGTCTCCTGGTTTGATCCTATGTATGGCCATCTCTAGAGGGGGGCGTTGTACCACTAATCCCTTTTCACGCAGCTGCCTCCTCCTAATCATAAGTGGTACTATATATGATTGTATTTGGGACTCTTCCAGCTGAGGGTGATCAGTTGGGAGCTCTAAATCATATGGCATCCCGTATAACATCTCAAAAGGGGAGATTCCTACATCTGCTTGGGGCTGGGTTCTTAGGTTTAGTAAAGCCAATGGAAGGCATTTTACCCATGAGGTTTTTGTTTCTATCATCAACTTGGTTAATTTTTTTTTTATTTCCCCATTCATCCTTTCTACCTTTCCTGAACTTTGTGGATGCCACGGGGTGTGATATTCCCATTTGGTCCCCAGAGAGGAGAGAGTGTTTCTGGCTAATTTTGAGACAAAATGCGGCCCCCTGTCGGAGTCTATTGCCTCGATCGATCCATATCGAGGTATTATGTTCTCCAACAGTATCTTCACCACCGTCTGAGCCGTAGCTTGGGCTACTGGAAAGGCTTCCACAAAATGAGTTAGGTGGTCAACCATTACCAATAAGTATTTATATCGTCCCATCTTTGGCAGCTCTGTGAAATCTATTTGAATTCTAGCAAATGGTCTATGGGCTAATTCTCTTCCCCCTAAAGGCCTCTCTCTTAGTTGTTGCTTATTTACTCTTTGGCAGATCATACATTCATTAACTATTCTCTTAGCGATATTGTATATACCAATACACATATACTTCGTAGCAAATTGGTCCACCAGCGCTTGAGTTCCCCAGTGAGTTTTTTCGTGGAATTTCTGCATAACCCTCAGGGCCAAAGATTTCGGGAGAACCTCTCGGCCATCAGGGAGTTCCCATTTACCTTCAGTTATTTCCTTCACACCCATTTGAGTTAATTTGTCTTTCTCTTGCACAGTGAAGCTGAGGATGAAATGTTGCTCCCCATGGAGATGGCAATAGCTATATCGGGGGTTGTTACATCTACAGTACACTGCCTCTGTTCCATAATCCTTCCAACAATCCTAACAGGGGAACTCGGTTAAATCCTTCCCACAAGATGGGCCATCTTTCCGATTCTCCTTGGTATATATCATCATCAGCGCTGCCCTTTTGGCTTCCTGATCAGCTAGGTTGTTTCCCCTAACTAGTGGGTTCAATCCCTTTTGGTGTCCTCTCAAATGTACTACTGCTATTCCTATTGGCCCTCTCAAAGCCTGCAAAATTTCAGTGATCAATTCCTGATGAATCAATCCCTTACCTTGAGAGTTTAGTAGGCCCCTTTCTTCCCAAATTTTTCCAAAAGTATGCACTACCCCAAAAGCATACTTGGAATCAGTATATATGGTTCCAATTTTACCTTTTAACATTTGTAGGGCCCTTAATACTGCATATAGTTCGCATGCTTGGGCCGACCAACTGGGACTCAGAGGTCCTGACTCTATTACAAAGAAGTTTTCTCCGTTGATAATTGCATATCCTGACCTCCTTTTTCCCTCGACCACCCTTGACGAACCATCCACAAACAGCTTCTCCCCTTCGGCCAGTTCCTCCTCCTCTAGGCCTGGCCTAATTTTTGTCTGTTCTTCTATATTACGCAAGCAGTCGTGGGATATGTCTCCTTTTGGTTCCCCATATAAGAACTGCACCGGGTTTTGTAGAGCTGTCGTTTCAAGCTCCAATTTAGGTGAGGAGATTAAGATGCCTTCATATTTCAGGAGCCGCGCATCAGTTATCCATTTGTCAGCCTTTTGCTGCAGGATCCCCCTTATATTGTGAGATGACAATACTCTTAATTCGCCCCCAAAGGTGATTTTATGTGCTTCTTCCACCAAGAGCGCAGCCGCGACCACTGCCTGGAGACAGGTGGGCCATCCCCTACTCACGGGGTCTAAAAGTTTAGAAAGATATCCCACGGGTTTCTTTTTTCCCGCCCAGTCTTGAGTTAAGACCCCGAACGCTGTCCCTTCCTCTGTGTTAATAAATAGATAAAAGGGTCTCTTCACATCGGGTAAATTTAACACGGGAGTGTTCACTAAATCCATTTTTAAGTCTATCAGGCTTTGCTCATCGCTTTGGCTCCATTTCATTAATCCTTCCCCAATCAGTTTCTGATACAAAAACTTCACCTTACTACTATAATTTTCAATCCATTGCCGACAATATCCTAACAATCCCAGCAGCTGCCTAACTTGTCTTTTGCTTTTTGGCGCTTGTAGTGACAAAATCCCATTTACTCGTTCGGAGTCTAGTTTCTTAGTGCCTTTACTTAGCCAATGTCCTAAATATTTCACCTCTTCCTCCGTAAATTGTAATTTTGACTTTGATACTTTTAGTCCCTTTAAGCTCAAGAAGTTTAGTAGCTTGATACTTTCTGTCCTGACTGCCTCCTGACTCTCTCCTTCTAACAACAAATCATCCACATATTGGACTAAGGTTACTTCAGGATTCGGTTCATAGTTCTCTAGTACTTGTTCTAATGCCTGACCAAATAGATTTGGTGATTCCGTGAATCCTTGGGGAAGCACAGTCCATCTTAATTGTTGTTTCCGATGGGTTGCAGGGTCTTCCCACTCGAAAGCAAAATAATCCCTGCATTCCCTTTTTAAAGGACATGCCCAAAATGCATCTTTTAGGTCTATGACACTATACCACCTCTGCACTGGGGACAGCTGGCTTAGCAAGGTATGTGGGTTAGCTACTACAGGAAATCTGGTTATTGTTCTTTTATTGACTTCTCTCAAATCTTGGACTAGCCGATAAGAGCCATCCGGTTTCCTGATAGGTAATATAGGAGTGTTATGAGGTGACATGCAAGGCTCCAGTAGTCCCTGTTGTAGTAACCTCTTGATTACTGGGTGCAGCCCCTCCCTGCCTTCTTGAGACACTGGGTATTGTTTTACCCCGATGGGAATCTCAGGATTCCTGATAGTGACTTCAAAGGGACTAATATTTAAGCGGCCTACTGATTCGGGAGAATACCACACCTCGGGATTTATTTTTGCCTCATCCTCTACCGTGAGGGTGTATAATTTAACTTCAATCCCTTTATTCTTCACCTCCAAATTAATTTTTAGCTTAATCATTAGGTCTCTTCCCAACAGGTTATATTCAGCTTCTGGTACTAATAAAAAGGATCCTGTGCAACTTTGGGCTGGGGTCTCTATTTCCACCCCTTTTATTACTGAGACCCTAAAGGGCTCTCCTTTGGCTCCTATCACCTGTAATTTCTCCGAGGAAGGTTGACATCCCCGGGGTACCATTTGGACAGTCGATCTTTCTGCCCCTGAGTCCACAAGGAACTCCACTTCTTGATGCTGGGGACCTAACTTCAATTTTATCAAGGGCTCCGTTATACCAGAAGTCCCCAGCAGATGGAGCCCCT
This sequence comes from Cygnus olor, assembly GCF_009769625.2. NCBI lineage: Eukaryota > Metazoa > Chordata > Aves > Anseriformes > Anatidae > Cygnus > Cygnus olor. The sequence continues at coordinate 28,694 of NW_024429055.1, forward strand.
GACTCCCCTAATCTTCTTTAAACATTCGCTCATCTTGTAAGCGTTTTCTGCAGTCCTTTTTCATGTGTCCCTTCTTTTGGCAATAAAAACATTCTATCTGTCTTAGATCCCTCTGATCACTCTGGCTCCTCAGAGGTCTTTTTCGTGGTAGCGGAACACCCATTGGGCGAAGGGGGAGCCCTTTTTGTCCTTCCCGGACCGCTGACACTAGAATCCTGGCCTGCCTTTTCTGAGTCTCTTCTTCTCTTCGCACATATACCTTCTGAGCTTCTCTCAGCAGTTCATCCATCCCTCTATCCTGCCAATCCTCTAACTTTTCTAATTTACGCCTGATATCCCCCCATGATTTTGCCACAAATTGCGTTTTTAACAAGGCCTATCCCACCGGTGTACCAGGGTCCAGTCCCGAATAAAGCTGGAGGTTCTTCCTTAATCTCTCCAGCCATTCTGTGGGAGTTTCATCCTTCTTCTGATGTTCACTAAAGGCCTTATTTATATTTTGTCCTCTAGGGACTGACTCCCTTATACCTTGTACAATAATAGTCCTTAAATCCTGCATATGACCCCTATCTTGTTCATTTTGGTTATTCCAGTTAGGCCTCTGTAGGGGCCATTTAAGATCTCCCGCAGGACCCTGCTGGTGTTGCTGGTCCCAAATTCGCATTCCAGCCCTCCGAATCATGTTCCTCTCTTCTGCAGTGAATAATATACCTAAAATGGCCTGGAGTTCTTCCCAGGTGTAAACATTAGGCCCCAAGAACTGGTCTACTCGCTCAGAGACTCCAAGAGGATCTTCTAAGAGATTTCCCATTTCCTTCTTGAATTCTCTGACGTCTCCCGTATTTAGGGGGATGGAGACGTATCCCATGCTGGGTTGGGGCCCTCCCATTGCAACCTCTCTTAGGGGATATAGTCTACCCCCATCTTCTCGATTTCTAGTTTGGCTCCGAGTTACCCATCTAGTCCTCCGAGGGGTGTCTGTGGTCAAATCGGGATCAGTATGGTAATTTGGAGCCGTGGGGGGGGTTGGAGGTGGAGAAGGAGATAGATAAGGGGGGGGTGAAAGTGGGACTTCCTCCTCATTTCGTTCATTCCTTCTCCTCCCCCCTTTTTCTCTTAATGGGTATAAGTTGGCTCGGGTCTCAGATCCTATCCATAAGGATGCATATTCACTCTCCTCTAGGCTGAAAGGCTCCTTGGAATTCACATAAATGTTTAGAGCCTGACAGATCCAATCCTCAAGGGATCCAAATACTGGCCAATTTAAGGGGTCTCTCCTAATTTGCTTCCCACCCCAGACTTCCATACAATAATGTATCATCTTAACTTTATCCTTACCCCGCCTAGAGGGGTAATTGTTCCAATTTTTAATCATTAATCCTAACGGGCTTTCCGGTGGTATCGGGGGCAACCTAGCCTTGGGTTCCGACCCACCCATGGGACCAGAAGACTTGCTCTTCTTCTGTCCCATCTTCCAGAGTGCCTTCACACACACACACAGTCTTCACCTCCCGTTCGTGGCCCAGTCCCTCGCGGGAGGTGGGAACCGCACTACCAGGGAGTCCGCACTCGCTTCGTCCTCGATTGGACGTCTCACACAGGCACACTCTGGGCTTCCCAACCCCAACCGAACGGATAACCGGCCTATACTTACTCACTCCTGAGTCATCGTTCGGAGCTTCGTGCACAAAGATTAAGGGGTTACCGGTTGTTTATTTACTTATCGCTGGAACTTTAGGTTCGTCGGTAGGGGTGCGTTGGCTTGGGGACCTCCAGACAGGGACCACAAAATCAGCGGGGCGCGCCTCCCTTGGGAGGGATCCAGCCAAGCTACCACTATCCGAGTCACGGCACCAATTTGTTATAAATTAGTTTTGGTAGAAATCATTCCCAACACATCGTGGGTAGGGTAGATCAAATTTTAATTTATTCGAGCAATTCAGCAAGCAGCGATAAATAAAACAGCGCTGGGCGGCCGGGGAGTCTCCTGCTCCGCCAACGGCACACACCCCTAAGCCCACCAGAGTCTCGATTTATAGTCTTGTGGTTCCGGGTTTTTAGTGGCACATCCTGGTGTCTTCTTACACTGCAAGGCCTGTTGCTAGGGGGTCTTCGTCAGTCCTCTGGTGGTCGTGAGGATGAAGATCGTCGTCTTCCTCTGCATTGGGGTCGTGACTTTGCTACTGATATGTATGTTCCCACGCGGGGGGGGATGCCATTGTGCCCTTTTTTTTTTTTTTTTTGGAGCTGGTTTCTACTGCAATTGTTAACAGGAAGTTCCCATACTTATTTTTTTCCTTCAACAGGATATTGGGGATATAAGCAGTCAACCGTTGAAACCCCCCTATCAGCAACATTTAATGAACAAACAAGGCTTTACCCATTACATTCACAGTGCTGAGAGCAGCCGAGGCTGCACATACTCACAGAAACAATTTCAACTGCTGCTGCCAAGACTGCCTTGCATTTGCAGGAAAAAGTCCTCACTTGCACTGCCAAACTTCTGCAACAACACTTCTGGGAGAAGGAAGTGCAGCTCCTTTTGCCAAGGAACAGAAGCGCTGCTGGCTTTGAAGAGCAGAGCTGCCGAAGGCACTACTTCGAGCTCCCAGCACAGTCCTCCTTGCCACCGGCGACAAAGGAGCAACACCGCTTGGAAGCAAGGAATCCTTTCTGTGCTAAGCATTCTTATTCTGCAGCGAGCTGAACATGCTCCACAGACAGCAACATGCTCCACAGACGGGGCATTTGGCAGCCTTGGCTTTGCCTTACAAGAGACATTCCTCAGGCTCGTCTTGAAACTCACTTGACAGAAACCACCCCGAATGCCTGGAGATGACTGTAGACGACTTGGCTCAGCCAGAAGCTTGGGCGGGTTACCGAGACACCTCTTGCAGCAGGCCACCAGCAGCCTCTGTCACTGCTCGCAGGCTTCCAAGAACCCTCCACCAGTCTTACCCTCTGGCAGGCAGAACCCCCCTGCCTCCTCCCAGTTACGCCTTCTCTTGTGACTGGCAGCCCAAACCGGCCTATGTGTCTGGCTTATGCAGTTGCCATGGGAACAAGAAATCCCTCCACGTGCAACACACTGGGGGCCGACATTTTGTGGCGGGGAGGGAGCGCTCATCTCACAGTGCCTCTCTGATTGGCTGTGTGCTGTTCGAGCCACGTGCCTTGCGCTCGCCCGCTGATTGGTGGCCCGCTGCCTTTCGGCCGGGAAGCGCTAAATGTGAAAATACCTATCTACGATACGCGCAGTGTGTGTGTGTACGGACACGTGTATGTATATCCACAAATAAATGCAAATATGTGTAAATCTATACAGTGGTTTTCTACACAGACACGCTATTTATATACATGTATACATTTTTTGCTTACCTGTAATTGGATATGCATATTTGCATTTCTAAAAACACAGAAACAGTACTGCACGTGTGCAGTATTGTTTTAAGCAATAAAGTCAAAAAAGCAAGGGGCAAACGGCTGAATCTGTGGATAAGACCCAGCAGTGTATATGGCTCCTGAAAAGAAGCATGCAATGACAGCCTGTGCCATGCAGCCCAAACCGGCCTATGCGTTTAGCTTATGCAGGGGTCCATGGAAACAGGAAGTCCCTCCACGTGCAACACACTGGGGGCCGACATTTTGTGACGGCCACCATTTTGTGATGGCCGACATTTTGTGGCAAGGGGGGAGCGCTCATCTCACAGTGCTCCTCTGATTGGCTGCGTGCTTTTCGTACCACGTACCTAGTGGAGCACATAATAAAGTTTGTGAATAAAAGTGGACTTTTGGACCCTGTCCTCTCAAATTGCTCCAGGAGCAGTTCCACGCTTTTGGGAACCAGAGCACCTGTCTGCCTGCATGGAGGCCTGCAGGGGCTCCTATGGGCCCGTCGCAGCACCAGGGTGTTACAGATGCCACCAGCTCAGGTCATGTTATTTTGGGGCACAGGGTGAGAGCAGGCAGGCTGGTGTCAGTGACAGCACCTGTGAGTCCGGTGCCTGCTTCAGGGGTTCAGGTTATGCAGCAGCAAAGGGCAAAAAGTCTTAAAAGAGATGATAGGGAAGGTAAGCCAGGACCCCAGAAGGGCCTGGCAAGTGAAAAACCAACGTACCAAAACAACAACAACAACAAAATCCACAATGATTTTCTGTGAGAACTGTAAGGTCTTTCTAGAAAGATATGGTGATAAGATAAGGAAGGAAGGAAACAAAGAAAGAAGTGAAGAAAAAAGGAAGGAAGGAAAAAAGGAAACAAGGAAGGAAAGAAATAAGGAAGGAAACAGGGAGGGAAGGAAACAGGGAAGGAAACAGAGAAGGAAACAGTCAGGGAATGAGGGAAGAATGAGGGAGCAAAGGAAGGAAGGAGGGAAGGAGAGAAGAAAGGGAGGAAGGGAGGAAGGAATGGAGGGAGGGAGGGAGGGAGGAAGGAAGGAAGGAAGGAAGGAGAGAAAGAAAGAGAGAAAGAAAGAGAGAAAGATAGAGACAGAGAAAGAGAGAGAGAAAGAGAGAAAGAAAGAGAGAAAGAGAGAAAGAAAGAAAGAAAGAAAGAAAGAAAGAAAGAAAGAAAGAAAGAAAGAAAGAGAAAGAAGGAGAGAAAGAGAGAAACAGAAAGAAAGAGAGAAAGAGAGAAAGAGACAGAGAGAGAGAAAGAGAGAGAGAAAGAAAGAAAGAAGGAGAGAAAGAGAGAAAGAGAGAAAGAGAGAAAGAGAGAAAGAGAGAAAGAAAGAAAGAAAGAAAGAAAGAAAGAAAGAAAGAAAGAAAGAAAGAAAGAAAGAAAAAACTTGCCTGCTCCAAGTTTTATTCCATTACAGTATTGCCTCCTCATCTGCAATTTTTTTTAACTTTCCCCAACAACAGCAACTCGTTGCTCTACCACCAGCTCAAAGACATAAACCACGGTGTTTCTGTAAAACTGAAACTTTACAAGGACTAGGTGAACACATGCAATGTCATGTCATTCCCTGTGAATGTACAAGAGACGAAGAGGTAGAAAACCTGCAAACATCCACAGAAATACTACATCACTTTGACTATTATGTAACACTTCTCTCTGGTAATTGAAAGTATCAGGTAAAGAAGGAAAGGAGGAAAGGAAGAAATGGAGAAAGGAAGGAAGGAAGGAAGAAATGGAGAAAGGAAGGAAGGAAGGAAGGAAGGAAGGAAGGAAGGAAGGAAGGAAGGAAGGAAGGAAGGAAGGAAGGAAGGAAAGACAGAAAGAAAGAGAAAGAAAGAAAGAAAGAAAGAAAGAAAGAAAGAAAGAAAGAAAGAAAGAAAGAAAGAAAAAAGAAAAAGAGAAAGAGAGAAAGAGAGAAAGAAAGAAAAAGAAAGAAAGAAAGAGAAAAAAAGAAAGAAAGAAAGAAAGAAAGAAAGAAAAGAGAAAGAAAGAAAGAAAGGAGAAAGAAGAAGAAAGAAAGGAAGAAAGAAAAAGAAAGAAAGAAGACAAGGAAGGAGGAAGGAAGGAAGGAAAGAAAAGAAAGAAAGAAAGAAAGAAGAAAGAAGAAAGAAGAAAAGAAAGAAAGAAAGAAAGAAAGAAAGAAAGAAAGAAAGAAAGAAAGAAAGAAGAAAAAAAAAGAAGAAAAGGAAGAAAGAAAGAAAGAAAGAAAGAAGGAAGGAAGGAGGAAGGAAGGAAGGAAGGAAGGAAGGAAGGAAGGAAGGAAAGAGGAAGGCAGGAAAGAAGATGGAAAGAGAGAAAGAAAGAGAGGAAGAGAGAAAGAAAGAAAGAGAGAAAAAGAGAGAGGAAAAGAAAGAGAGAAAAAGAGAAAGAAAGAGAGAAGAAGAGAAGAAAAAAGAGAGAGAAAGAAAGAAAAAGAAAGAAAGAGAAGGAGAGTGAGAGAGAAAGAAAGAAAGAAAGAGAAAAAGAGAGAGAGAAAAAGAAAGAAAGAAAGAAAGAGAGAGAAAGAAAGAAAGAAAGAAAGAGAAAGAAAGAAAGAAAGAAAGAGAGAAAGAAAGAAAAAGAAAGAAAGAAAGAAAAAAAGAAAGAAAGAAAGAAGAAAGAAAAAGAAAAGAAAGAAAGAAAGAAAGAAAGAAAGAAAGA
>NW_024429056.1:0-18330 GCF_009769625.2 Cygnus olor
TGGAAGAGCATTCCTTTCTTGCTAAGAGCTCAGAGATGACTCTGAATAAACCTGTAGAATTGAGAAGCAGAAGGAGATTTTTAATTTTTGTTCTGCAGATTCAGGTCTATGGATTATGCCAGTATATTACCCTAAAGAAAAATAAAAAAAAAAAAACAAAAACAAACAAAACAAAACAAACAAAAAAAAAAAAACGAGATCATCTGCATCACTGCTGTAAACAGATTAGCCCATGTCATGTGAAAACTCCTTGTCACACAGCTGGGGTTTAACATACAAGGACTAACCCTCTGCCATGTGGCTCTGCATGTTCATTCACCCTAATGTTATAACTGCAAAATACTTTAATAGTGTTTTTCCAATTTACCTATCACCCATATTATGAACAGAGACAGTTGATCTTCCTCCTGATTTTTAATCCTTCCCCCTTTCTGTCCAGAAGGACTGCTTAACCTAAAACCTTAATCCTTAAGCTTGGAAAGTCTGTAGTCACTTGCCTTCATAACCATGTTAGCTTTATCACTGCATCATCAGAAGTACTATTTTTTAACAGAAAAGTCGATGTGCTAAGCCTCTCCTCCAGCATTGCAGCCTTCTGATATTTTACACTGAGATAATGCCAGTGTCTTTGACCAGCGTCATGGCTGGGGCACTTTTTAATTTTAGATTATCTTAATTCATCCCCAGATAGCTGGGAAATCTTGGCTAATCAAGAACAAAAAGGCTACTAAACATTTCATATCTTACCTTTATGGAAAAGAGACAAAGCTGTTTTCCTTTAAAAGACAACTGAAAACTGGGATGAAAGCCCAGTATTGTAAAGTCAATGAAATCTTCGTCACTGAGATCAGCATACCATAATTTTACCTCAGATATTTTATTCATTTCTGGGGTGTTTGTAGCTTTGGCTCTACTCTGCTTCCACAGGCTTTACAATATGTTCAACCCATTTTCTAGCAAGAAGACATTTATATAGCTGAGTGTCTGTATGATGTTTCCTTCCTCTATCCCTGAGAGCAGCTAATAACCTCACCCTTTATTAGATATGGGAAAAGCACAGGAAAGAGATGCTAAAAAACAAAATTCAGTATTTCTGCCACTCATGGAGGACTTTTTTCTTCATTAATGCGAGTATCTTGAAGGCACAGGAGAGCTTTAACATCCTTTTCCTCTGGTTCAGACTTCTGCTCTTATATCCTTTTACCATTCCATCCAACTATTTCTCCACTTACAGCATTTACAAATCATTTTTTTGGTCTTTCCATTCTACCTCTCACCAACTCAAATCTCTCCAGGAATGATTCTTTTAAAGATATACAGAACTTCTACAATACCTGAGATGCCTCTATTTATACGTGATTTACAAAATACATTGCTCACATTTTTATACTTGACTACAAAACTAGGTAATAGGAGATTAAATCAAACAGGAAGCACAGGGATATACTTCTTTAGTTCAGTAGTATTCATGCCAATGAAAAGACAAAATCTTTCTTATTCTAAATGTTTACGTTTCAAAAGTTAAACATGTCTATAATATAATTGTTCCTAATTTTCTTTTTTACTCATGAAAAATAAAATCATACACAATATATTGTGCTTGTTTCGTAAAATGTGAATTTTTCATTTTTTAAAAAAAGAAGAGCAAACAAAGACTGACAAGTTTAGATTGAAGTGGTTACTTCACATGAAGAATTTCTTCCTGTACAATTTCCATAAAAACTTATAGGGGAAAATGATGGTCTAGTAAATTAATATCTGACAATATATTTATCAAAAATGAGTAAGGGCCTAATAGGGTTTATCTTGGGGCTTCTGAAAGAGATGCAAAGTAGCTAGATCCTCAGTCCTCAACATCTAGAGCTTCCTGCCCAACCAATAGGGAAGGTATGCAAATACAGTGTTTGTTACACTGAATTTCTGGAATTGCAAATTGTCATATATGCTGACATAAATGTCTGCATACCTGCAGTGGACAATGCACTCCATCAACCACTGCAATTAACCCAGTTCTGCTGAAGAAAATGTTGCCACACTGATGCATGCTGACCAAGGATGTGGGAACATAAAATCTGTGCACCCCTATTAACAGCAGCACTGTTGATGTGCGCACAACAAACTTAAGTGGTTCATGTTTCTATCATAAGAGTACCTCATATTCCTCCTCTGAAAGATTGCCTGCTTTATTAGCTGCCTGGTAAAATAAAAACATGAGGTTCCTCCTGATAACCAGTATCTTGGCCTTAACCAGAAGTACAAAATGACATCTTCTTCAATTTTAAGAGTTTACAAAAGAGAAATTTCATCTAAAACTTTACATGCTCCCTGATAAATAAATAGGAAGACATCAGAAAACCTGTTTAACTTCTGTGGAAAACCTGAGGCCTACTTTGGCTTAGCTTAACGTACTGATGAGTTTTGAATGTCAGTTGTATTCTTAACAGAGAAAATTATGCTGTAGAGATGCTGCAGTGGCAAGATTCTGGAATTTAATCCATTTCTTTTTTCTTTTCTTTAATAATACTACTTATTTTAACAGCATCAGGCATGGGTAAGACTCCATCTTATTTGACCATTCACCACAACACTCAAGAAAAAAATAAATACACAATTACCTAGGGTAAGGTATGCGAGATTTGTCACATTAGGTCAGAGTAATCCTGTCTCTGCCAATGGCCAATAGTAGATTCTTGAGAAAGGAATATGAGCTCCAGAGACATCTTTCTCTGGTACAGTTAAGCAGACTCTGAATAATAATAATAATAACAACAACAACAACAACAATGGATAAGCCTCTACAAAACTGTATATACTACTACATAATGAGAGAATTAAGTTGTATAGTTGTCTATTTCCATATACATAGTGTCATGCATGATTGTCTAGAAGGGGCTTCCAGTCAATTTATTCCAGCCTCGCACTTTGAACAACAGCTGGCTTACAGGACAGTAAATCCAACAAAACATATCTGACCTGCTGTACTCCAGAACAGAGCTTTCAAGCTGAAGTCTTTGAATATAGTATCAGAGAATAACACATAGTCAAGTCAGTCACTTTTACTTAAACACAGCTCAGATTTGCAGCCTTGCCCAGACTGATTTTATTGATCTCAGAAAGACTGAACAACATCCCACCATTCCACCCCTCCCAAATAAACTTAGTTGGGAATGAGATAAAACATACATACTAGCAACAGAAGCAAAAACCACATAGGCTCAGGCTACTCACTGTGCTGTGGAAGATTTAAACACAGAGGAATCTGAGGGCCTCTGGGGGAGTAAACACTGTGAGGATGATAATCACTCTTAAACCTGAGTGTTACTAATACTCAACCCTGTAAACTATTTGGCCAAAATAGAACAGGCAATCCCTTCATTTCTGTAGAACAATCCACACTATATTGAGCTTGGATTAAGGAGCCTGGAGCCTGCCAAAACTTTGACTTTATCAAATGTTCTTTAGTAGCCCAGCCAAAATCAACTTACTTTAACTAGATGAAGAGCTTTCTGTTCTTTTCTGCTTGGGGTTCATATAGCACACTCATCACTTGGGCCTCTGCGTGTTTCCAGTAAGTCTATTGCATGTCTGTTCTCATATCCTCTTTCAATGGGTCATTTGGAATAGCAGGTACACTGCTTGCACCGTTGTACGTGTTTGCATGCATATAGCTTTCACATATACATATGCTTGTGGCTATCTATTTGCATGAGACAAAGAAATTTCAAAGAAATACAGTTTCCTTTTTAAACAGCACTGTCGTTTGCAATTGTCCTAATAAGGCCATTTCTTAGCATGGGTGCAAGCCCTGAAGAGGTGCTGTGTTCTTTTCAGCGTGTTGTGGTGTGAAGATCCACTTTGCAGCAGGAATGAGGGACACTCGTAACCTTGGAAAGCATTGGAAAAGCTGATTGGCACCCCACGGGACATTGTTCTCCAGACAAACAAAGAGGGAACCTTTCTAAACTGAAGAATTGATGGATTCTTCAATAAAAGAGCAAAGTACAAGTGCTCCTAGTAAGAAATGCAGGTCTTTCTCAAATGGTTTAGAAGGATGGCAAGAAGAAGCTAATCTTCTGGAAACAACCATCTGAAAATGCAAACAGAACTCCAAACAGTGAATGTGACAGGCAGCCCATAAGCTTTCCTTATCCTGCTGCCTTCTGTTCTGAAGTGTTTGATGGCTTGTCTCAGCAGATGAGACAAGAAACAGCATCATGGAAGAAGAGAGAGGGGAAGCAGCATGCCTCTGCTTGTGACAGCCCTTGTAGCTGAAAGAGCAAGCCAGTGGCTGTACTGGGGAGGAGGAGGCAGATGCTGCTAAGGATGATGGGGCTACATCCAACGTAAAACATCACTCAGTGCGAGAAAGAGTAGATGCATCAGCCCTCAAGGTTTGAGTCAAACCCCATTGAGGTTGATGGAAAGCTTTCCATTCATGTGAGTGGAATAAATGAATGATTCATGACACACATTGTTTAGGTGATAGTGAGTGAGCAGTTCCCTAAGACAGGAATGAATTAGAAAGGTGAAGGCTCATAATGTATATGAAGTCTTTTTTAGATACAGTTCACACAACAGGAAGCCTTTGATCTTCAAGATAAATATTACCCTGCCTTCAGCAATGTTGAGTACATGCACAATCCAGCAGATATGTACCCTGCAAACTCCAGTCTCTGTTATTATGTTGGTTTCACTTGAGCAACAAAATGAGACCAACAAAATAGCAGGGCTGAAAAATGCTGGGTGGAAGGAGGACAGAAGCGCAGGTCAGGACACTATTTCATTTATGAAACATTGCTCCCCTGGCTTCTGGAATAATCAGATTGGCCTAGGATTCATTTTTCCATTTTTTCCCCCCTCTACATTGGACAATTCAATACCCAGAAAGCATCCTGTAACCAATCCAACAAACAGCTAAAAGACAGACTTGTAGGTACTTGAACGTGTGGGATTCATCAGGACCTCTTGTATGTCAGATGTAGCAACAAATACTGTTTCTTTGCAGACCTGAGCAGAAAACAATGCAACTGCATTAGCAGAGCAAGGATGGTTTGTGCCTCTCATTGCTGCACGTAGTAAAATTAAAGTGCTTACAGCTGTCAGAGGTAGCATAATTAGTGATTATTCCTTTCCTTCTTCATTCATTTACACAGCCAAGTCCACCTATGCCTTAAATTGGGTACAGACACCGTTTTCCTGCTAACTGCATGTTTCCTCAGGCAACACTGGCATTGAAAGTTTCAGTTTAGCTTTTGTGTTGTTGCACCCTTATTACAAGTCTACTTAACTGTGGTCATTCAAACTTTGATTTGTTCACCTTCCTGTTTTACTCCTCTCATTATTTCGAATATCCTGGTAAGCAAACTAGTTTTGAAAACATTTGAGAAATGTTAGCTCAGTAAGTATTAGTCTTCAGTATCTGCTATGCCTACACACTTTTTAAAGATGCTTACTTCAATTTTATACTGAAGTTGTTTACATATTTGCAATACAAATACTTCTATCAAATTTACCATGATAAATGAAATACAAATTTCACTTGAATTATTCTGTAACGCTTAATTACTGTGGTTATAGTTTTCATAAATTCATACACTATTGGATGAATATTTGATAAACTCGAATGTTAATAACTTTTAAAATACTGTGATAAAGGTGGTGTGAAAATATCCAATCCATATTTTACAGTCTTCGAATCCCCATCTCTGTATTCACTGAATTTCTATTAAAAATGTAGATACTTCAGTGCAACAGTTCTTCTAATCAAACCTTTGTTGGAGAAAGCCATTAATAAAAAAATAAATAATTTATAATTATTATTTTCAAAATTACATCACCTGGAATTATTTTATCACCTACTGGTAGATACATGCATAGATGCATACAAGAATTAGTTAGATGACTACTGAGGTAACGGTTTCTGTTGGAAAACAAAGTTTTACCAAAATGCCATAATATGATTTTGGTTATTTTTAATCAGAAAATAAATCATTGAAATTAAATGTGTTGAAATATTCAGAAGAATTTTTGACTGCCTGTTCTGAATCAAACAAAAACCAGTTTCAAAATATCCAAACTCTCATGAAGTCAAAAGTGTGTTTCCCAGCCAACTTTATTTAACATTTATTAAACACACCCATTTATGAAAAGAAACCTAAAATGAGAAGTGCCCAAATTCACTGGTGGCCTTTGGTGGTGTGCTTTTTAAGCCTTTAGAATAGGCTTAATTGGGTTTCATTGCATGGCTGAAGTGACCCAATATACTTATTGTTCTCAGGAAGATCAACTGAAAGCCATTGCGTCTTGTTCTTTCTTAGGAAAGGAGAAAATAGAGAATGATTTATGTTCCCAAGACCACAAAGAAGAGAATCATTCTGCCAGTAGTAGGGAATGGGACTAATTGGACTTCTATCCTCACCTGCAAGAGTACTTCTTAATAACCCAAAGAAAGTAATCAACAGTATTCAAGTTTAAGCTTTTTCTACCTTTCATATACTTTTTTGAGATAGGAAAAGGTTAGATTGACCTCCAGACATACCGTTCCTCATCTTTATAGCGTTTGGTTTCAACCCTTTGTTCCAGGTCAGTTCTTTCATTTTCAAGGCCTTTCCCACCCCTGATCTCAACCTTGAATACTCACTGGAGAAAAATGAGCTGCCAAAGAAGGTTGGTAATGCAGGATGAAAGAGATAGCCAGAAGTAGGGATATATTCCTTCCTTGAATTCAAAGGAGACTAAGTGGGTCCCTGATAGGTTATGGGCTAGTCAGACCTGTATAAAACAGATCCTTACGAAGGACAAGTGAAGGTTGCTGGTTTGTGTGGTCTCCAAAGGCTAGATACAAATGAGAGGGGAAAGACGTAGGTGGCAAGCTTGAGCCTGATGGCAGTCAGTGGTGGATTTTAGGAGGCCTTGGATATGAAGCATATACCCTAACAATACCATAGCTTTGCATTACTTCATAGAAATAAGCCTGAAATTGTGAGGAAAATAGCCTGGATTGTGATCTTTATGTGGTGATGATTTTTTTTTTCTCCAGTGACAGGGAAAGTTTGCAGGCTATAAGAGTTACTGCACATACTACCTGAGACCATTTGAGCAGTGGTTTTCTTTTGTGCTGATGAATTTTACATAGCAAGAGGAAGAATAACTGTTATGCAGTAGAACTTGTATGTCTATTGCAGTCTTCTTTTTATAACACATGACTACAATGCAAAAAAATCTACATTATACTTACTCATGTTATTCTGGCTGGGACTTCAAGAAAACAAAGAAAGAAAGAAACAAACAAATGGAACGAAGGGAATATGGTGTGAGGCTAATTAATACTGAGAATTACACTAAGCCAATAAAAAAGAGTATCCACCTACCCTGTGATGTGTACTTGCATTTAGGTGTCTTCATAGGACACATGGGTCTGTATTACAGCAAATCCATTAGTATTTTGGCATTTTCTTCATATAATTTAATAACTTGTTGTGGAAAATAACTAAAAGCAAAAATAGTGAGAGGGAGAAAGCCATGAAATAAAGTGTTCAGAAGGAAGAATGGCATATTTGCCTGTCTTTTTTAAAGGGGTAAGTTGATGAAATCAGTGTCTACTTAAACTATGAAAAGGATTGAAGACGAATGATGGAATTTATTGATTTCATTAGGAAACATTAGACACACTGGAATGTAGTGGTGCTTTTATATCTCAAGAGCAGGGACGGCTACATCCATCTATGTGAAAGCCAGCAAGGACAAAAAAGAATAGACCCATTTGACTACAGGCGTGCATTCTGGCCTCAAGCTGTCCATTGCCTGGTTTGTTCACATTTGAACAAGGTTAGATATCCATGGACAGAAGAATAGAGGAGGATTTTAAGCTTGGCAAAAACAGAAGCATCCTGGTGGTAGGATGTGTGTGGCTTGGCTGGAGAATCTTGGCTGATTGGCAAAAGATCTGGAATCAGATGGGTTCCAGGGCTGAAATGGCAGAAAGCCTTGAGTGAAATGAAAACGTTTGGCATGTTTCATAATCTAGGAGTGGAATAAGACTCAGAAATATGTTCCAAGGTTTCTGCAACAGGGCCGTGGGTCAGACAAGAAGATTAGACTAAGGTCTTGTCTACACAGGAAATGGACCGGTTATGTTGAAATAACGATACTGCTATAGCTTGGCTGGTTAGTTTCCCAGTGTAAAAAAGTCCTTAGTAAGGCAAAGAAATCATTATGAGACAGGAAGACACAAGTTTGTCTGGTCTTATCAATCATAATAGAGTATGGCTGACTTTGAGCTGGTTATTCCAAAGATGGCTTTCAGTCTTGCTGATTGGGGTAGACCAGGGAAAAAAACATCTGACAGATGGACATGTTAGCTAGGAAACTGGAGCCCTTCTGGCCAGTGAACATTGAGGCAAGAGCTGCACATTTCACAGGAATGGCAGTGGCCGTCTCCCACAACTCACGCTTCCCCTGACTGCAGTCTTAAATCCTCACATTCAAGGGACAAAGAACAAATGAAGAGTTTAACATAAGGGAAGAGGAGGATGTTTGAATAAACTTGTAGAATACTAAAGCATTGTGAATTGGCATTTGGTCAGGGCAATTATGTAATGTTTGATGGAAAAAAAAAAATGATTCACACCAGCCCTCTAATCTAGGAAGTGTAAGACCAAGTGTGAGAAAGACATTTAGACCTCCATGCCTCCTCAACAGCAAACCACACCTGAGTTGGTACACCAAAGGATTCTCGTTGTCATGAAATTACATGGCAGCTTGATTTTTACATTAAAGTTTCTGAAATCTGTGATTAGCTAGCTATGAAGGCAATTAATTATTCAGTATATTAATCTTAGGAACAATTAAGTAGGTAGGCAAACAGATTAATTTATTGAAGTCCCTATGTTTTTTTTTTTTTTTTCTAGTATGCCATGGGTTCTTGCACTGGCAATTCCCATCTGAAGCTTGGAAGTTGTCAAGAGGGAAAACAGATATCATCACAGCTCTAGACTTTCTCACCTGGAGGGCACAAGAAACACTTTGAAATTAGGGAATGAAAACTTCAGAGTGTTTCTACTGAAATGATCAAAAGAGAAACAGTTCAAAATGTGGGGACAGCTCTAAAGCTGATGATTAAGTTAGAAGGTAAAGAATGACAATTTAAGAACATATTGAGATGAATAAGAAGGTTCAAGCCTCTTGGAGCTATTGCTCCAGGCTCTCTGCAAGCTCAGAAGAGGTACCTGCATCAGCTGGTGTTTGAGTTACATTTATCAGAATTTCCTTTGCAGCCACAAAAATTAGGAACAAGTTACGCAACTTGCAGACTTGGGCCTTGGAGCACAACTGGGCATCAGGGCTTCCACAGGCAACAGCACCTGCAGCACAAATAACAATCTGAGAACAGTACAAACAAGCAGCCACAATAATGATAAGCCAGTTTAGAGTCAGGGAGCAATTTTCAATGCAAATTTGACTGAACTATATCTAACTAACTGCAGCACAGCCTGGTTGTGACCCCTATATGCATAATCCACCTACTTGTCTCTCTGAACAGCTACAAAGTTGGTGTTGCCCTCAACTGTTTGTATCCAACACATGAATTCTGAGTGTTTTCCCTGAAGATGTTAATTTGCTTATGGCTTGATTTTTATTTTTATTTTGTTGATTTTGTACACCTTTGGCTTGATTACCTTTGTTACAATCACTACGCTGCTTTGCCTTGATACCCACCATGTCCACTTTTACCTGTCCCAAGTACTTCAGCTTGTCTTTCCATCTACACCTCAGTGCTCTCCTAAATCTCCTTCGCTGGTTGTTACTTCCAATCATGTCAAATCAAAACTTCTTTTTTCTTTTTAAAAAACATCTATTTAATGTCTTTGTCAGTGACAAGGACAGTGGGATCAAGTGCATCCTCAGCAAGTTCACCAACGACACCGAGATCTGTGGTGTGGTCGACAAGCTGGAGAGAAGGGACGCCATCCAGAGGGACCTGGACAGGCTTGAGAGGTTGGGCTGTGTGAACCACATGAGGTTCAACAAGGCCAATGGCAAGGTTCTGCATCTGGGCTGGGGCAATCCCAAGCAAAAATACTGTTGAATTAGGCACTATACATATGTCATAACAACATCTTGTATCTGCCCATTTAAAATCAGAGCATTCTTGTTTCATTGGTGATATTTTGTTTTCTCTTCCAAGGCTTTCATTAAAGTACACTTTCCACAAGATTTTTTCTCTCTTGTTACGTATTTTTGTGTTTGTATGTGAAGATTTCAAGATCCACAGCAAAAACCATGCTAACATAATATAACTAAAATATCTCTTAAATCTCTGCTCCATCATATCACTTCTTATTACATTCCATGTCAAGTTTTGATGCTCGGCATGTTTTACTATTAAAATAGCAAGTACCAGCTTGATTGCAGTAATATCTTTTGTAAGACTATATAGGAAAGAGTACCACCCACTTGCAGTTGTCAGATTTTCAGATAAATTAGTTCATTACTGAGGAAATGACGGCTTTTTTTTTTTCTTTTCTGCCATCTTCTTTTGAAATTAATTCAAATATTAATATATTGATTGGACAGGTGACATTTGCATAGAGACTGATATGTATAAATAATTGTTACCTTTCTGAAGATAGAATAGGCTGCCGAAATGTTTTTGTAATTATAAGTGGGGATTTTTTTTCCAAGTGTACTAGTACTATTTATGGACTTTTTTTTTTTTTTTAATTTGTGTGTGTATGTGTGTGTGTGTCCTACATTCTCCCTATTCACAGTATCCACCCAGTCACCTTGAAGACTGAAATGTAGATTGGGTTACTATAAAGAAGTTTGAAAATTGTGATACTGAAATGGTGCTGCCAAAAAAGAAGCAAAACATACCCAGCCATTTCCACACATCAATGTAGAAACTTTAATATTGGAAGATTCAAGACAAATTAAAATGGCCATAGGTTATGAAATACATTTTGAAGTCTACACTATAGCACATCTTCCTACACATGCAGTTAACTTTCATAATGACTGCCCACCTCTGACCAGATCAGTATTTAATTTAGTGAGTGGCATCCCTGCCCATGGCTGAATTAGATGATCTTTAAGGTCCCTTCCAACCCAAACCATTCTATGAATCTTTGATTAGTGTGCAACATTGTAAACACGAATTCACATTACTAATGGTGTCTCTTCATTTCTAGAGAACACAAGAGCTAGCTGTGAAGAAAAAAACTGGAAACAATTTTTACTTTATAAATGAAGCATACTAGTACAGATGCAATATTACTGGAAAAGAAGTACTCCTTTGAAATACAGCATGTTGAAATAAATAAATGCAGAGAGAAACTCAGGAAAAGGCTATACTTTAAAATGTAGGAAGTCAAGGTGGGCATTAGGAAACTGGGTAATTCTAGGAAGATCAAAGAAATAGAACACAAGAAATATGAATTTAGAAAACAGAATATTGCCCTATGAGACATAGCATCCCAAGTATCATAGTGAAAGCGTCAATGAGGAAGAATCTCTGATTTCAAGAAATGGCACCTACAAAGTATTGAAAGTAATTGGTAAAGATTATTAACCCAATTAGATGTAAGAATGAGCCAGGCAGAAGGTTTGAATTAGCAGTATATCCACTGGAGTCAATGAAGCCAGCCAAATTACATCAGTTGAGTATTTGGCTGATCATGTGGAGACGTGGAATGGAAAAAAAAAAAAAAGTGCCATAAATACACGGGAGTAGAACAAATTCAATCTTTTAGCAGAGGGAAATGGGCAGCAGATGGATGAAGAAGACCTTCATTTCCTGTTAGTTTCAAACTTAAGATTGTGAGAAAAGTCTGTAATTTTTTTTTTTTTTTTTCAAAACATCTCCAGTTTTACAGTAGCAGTGACAAGATCTCAAATAGGAATGGTGTGCCCAAAACAAATGATGTGATTAGTAGAATAAGGTAGAGTTTTGGCATGTTCTTCAGCAGTGTTCAATTTTCTGCAATGTGCATCCCAATGCTCATAGGGAAAATGAATTGGAATTGACCCATATGTACAATTGGGACTTCAGCAAAAGCAGAGGAAGAAACAACTTCGTTAAGAAATAAACTGTAAGCTGAAGCAATTCAAAAGTAGGAGATAAAATACATTGTTTCCTTTTTATACTTTCAAAGACATGCAAGATGGGAAATCATCTATGCCTGTAATGTTTCCATGGGAAATGAAAATACCTACTGGACTTGCTTCAAAAAATGAAACTTGGGCTAAATTTGTAATGTATCAATAAAAATGTCATCAAACTGAATATACCAGACAGATTATTCAAAAGTACCAGGCACTTCCCTACAAAGCCAGAGATGGCCTTGCTCAATTTTATGGTGGGTCTAGAAAAATTAGATATCAGAAATACTGTCTGGGAAGTGGAACTCAAATCTATTGAAGGCTGTATATTATACAGGTTGAATAGGACATATGGAATAAAAATTGTTTGACTGGCATTTGAGAGCTTAAGTTTTAAAAATACTGGAATGCAAGAAAGAGAGATCAAGAGATGCAAGTGTTGCATTTAGATCTTAAAAAAGGAAAAGGAAAAGGAAAAGGAAAAACAGGCATTTTTCCAGCATATGCAAGTAAGAATAGCTTTGTATTGAATTGCAATCACCTAGCAAAGTATACAGGGTGAGGTGGATTGAAAAATGACCAGTTAACATAGCCAGAGACCATTTATATCTGACCAATAAGCTCAAAACTATTTCACAAATCTCTCAGTATCTATCTCTTCTGAAGACAAAATCAAACTGTTTCTCTCTTGAAGTCTTCTTACCAGCAAGTGTAATATCATGTTGGGATATGACATTGCTATACTAATAACCAAGTGGTCATTGATCCAGAAAGTCTGATGTTGTAAAGTGACTGTGGCTTCAATCTCATTGATTCCGTCTAAAGCTATGCAGAAGTTAAGTGAAATCCAGCTGTGTGATTGGAAGAACTGAATTCATAAAACTTAATTTGCATTTATAGCGAAGAATATTTTGCATCTAAACATTTCAAAAGTGCCAAGTGAAATTAATTAAATTTCAAGGTCATTGTTTAGAGAGTAAGAAATGTAGTCAGGATGTGTTTTTAGTTGCTCAGAGAACCCTTGTCATGGCAATTATGGATTTCCCCCCAAATCAGTTTGTTGCCTGCCTTCTGGTGATGGGGACACCCTTTTGACTGACTGTATTTTATCCATCTATTAAATCAAGTTGATTATTTAAAGGAGAATACACACTGACGTAGTACTTACTACGGTCTGTGGCCATTTGTAGTTCATGTTTCAGTTACTAAGGACGTGCTCTGTTTGGTTCCAACCCAGTTAATTTTAATGCTTGTGGAATTTTTTCATTAAATCTACTGGGAATTTGACTGGGCTCTAAACAGAAGGTTTTCTGCTGCCTGCACTTTTCAAACATGTTCTGAGGTTGGGGAATCAGTGATATGTAGTACTTACCAAATCCACTCTGAAGTTTACTTTAGCCTTCCAACACCGCATGCCCATTACTCTTGACTCATGCCTAAATTAAAGGGTTCTGAAGCAGGACTTGTTCTCTTCGTGAACTGACTTATTGGCACCTGGTCTTGGTGTAGAGTTTCTGAAGAAACTTGAGGGTAGGAATAAAAAATAACCATGAGTTTATCCAAAACGTCTCACAACTGAAGATTTAGTTTCCTCGAGGGAGCAAAAATTTTATTTCTAGCAATTTCAAGCTATACACCTGTCCAATAATAAAGTGACTTCCAATACTCAGCTGATACAAGACTTCACCAGCATTCTTCCCTTAAGCTTTACACCAACATACATTGGCCTTGCAGATAATAAAGTGATCTTAAAATGGAGAGCTTGCTTCTGGAGATTTCAGTCTGAGCGCTGCCAGAAATAAAATGCTTCAAATTTTATTGGCAGGCTGAAAGTTTAGGTTTTAATAGAAGAATCTTCTGAAGGGTTCTTGAGAGCTTGGATCTGGATTATTTGCATGTAAACCCTCTCAAATGCACTGTCCTCAAAAAGATTGTTTGCTAAAAGAAAATTTGATGAGTAGATATCTCTTGTCTTTCATAGATCAGAGTAGGATTTCTCTGCTTCCAACCAACCAGTTTCTCCTCAAAGTCCTTCACAGTAACGAAACCCTTGGAGGCTAAGGAAATAAGTAAGTTGCCAGGGTAAAGGTCAGAACAGCACATTTCTAATCTTCTTAGATAGGAGAGTGAAATTCTCTCAATAGCTGCAGAACATAATATTCTAGAGAGAGTGATATTCGGTTCTCTAGTGAGCTGATACAATGCTTGCCTCTTGCATAAAGACTGAGAAACCTTGCTCTGGTAGGATAAAATAGCCATGAAGAAGTGAAGAATAAATAGGAAGTTCACTCAAACTTGTTGCAGGAAAAGGAAGAAAATCTTCCAAATCTGTGGAGAAAGAAAAGGCCACTTTCAGTTCTGTGAGAGGACATGAACAATAGTGCTTCACTGTTGATTATGTATAGGGAAGTATCCTTTCAGAGTCTTATTTTCTACATTGCTGTCCTAGTGTCTCCTGCTCACTAAGGCCATGCTAAATGTATTAGAGTTTCCTGTCCTGAGGAGCTAATTAGAGCCTATGGGGAAATGTATTAAAAAAAAAAAAAAAAAAGATAAAGATAAATAAAAATGGGAAGGCAGAACAGCACCATCTTGAGCTTCCTGTGGTCTGCTCACACCTCTGCTTGTGGCTTTCCGGCTGTGGGGCTCACTCTGCAGCCCCCATGGACTTCCAGTGGCCGCAGAAGTGGGACGCAGGTGTTAGGCAGAGCAATGGGGCAATGCAACCCTGAATCACTGCACAGCAGCGGAGACCTGGCCTGGGGATAAAGGTTTGGGCCCATGCTGGTCAGATTTTCTGGGTCAGGAAAGGTGTACACAGTCCAAGAGGCTGGAAACCGTTTTCTCCTTTCTTTCCCCTGGCCTCATGGTGGAGCATCATCTGCCATCCCCAGGTCGGGGGAGGACAGGGGGACCTACTTGTTTTATTTATATTTATTTATTTATTTATTTATTTATTTATTAGCCCAGAACACCTCTTCTTGTGACCTCTGCCAAGGCGGCTGTGGGACACGAGCTCTGTGAAGCCGGAGGCAGGCTGACATTCCTGCTCAGCCCCCCCGCCCGGGGTCGGTGCCGGCTTTTCCCCCCGCCGCCTCCCCGCTGCCGCGCTGCCCGGCACGGGAGGCACCGGCGCCTTTGTCTGCACCCTCGTCTCCTCCGGCGTCCCCAGATGCCAGCACCGGCGGAGGTGCAAACTATCTGCATTCCCCTTAATGGGACTGTTAACTCGCCAGGGTAATTAGGGCCAGGGTGGTGTCAGCGCGGTTAACCTCTTTATCGCTGGGCACGGCACCGGGCCGAGCCGGGGGGGCTGCCCCGCAGCTCGAGCCCCACCTTCACTCCCCCCCCCCTCTCCCCGCGGTGGTCCTCCGCACCCCTGGACTTGCTCTCCCCACCTCCACGGGAGCCGGCAGCCCGTCCCCGCGCGAAACCAGTCGTGCGTGGACACGGGGGGGCTCCCTCCTCTCTTTACTCCGGAGGCCGCCTTTTGGTGGGCTCCCGCAGCCCAGCGTGTCCACCTCGCCGCCCGCTTTCCCCAGCAGCGCTCGCAGCCCGGAGGGGAAGGCAGAAAGTCTGCGGGACGAAGTTATGGACCACCAGACCCCTGGCGAGAAGCCCCCCGCCCCGGGCACCCCGGCACTGCCCTCCAGTGCCGGGGTTTCTCCGGCAGCCCTGACCTTCATCCCCCCGAGATCCCCACCCGCGCAGGTGGCCCCGCGTGGGTGCCCGGACCCACGCTGCGGGGGAGAGTGCAGGGTATTGCTCCATGGCTACCTCCGTGAAGATACTTTTATTTTATTTTATTTTGTTTCATTTATTTTACTTTATTTTATTTTTAACTTTATTTTTTTCCTATTTTTATTTTATTTTACTTATTTTCTATTTTATTTTATTTTTATTCTCCCAGGTGTGATGCCCACTGTTCCCAAGAACCCTCATTTTGAAATGGAATTGTTGCTTCCCTGGAGGGTGGCTGGTCAGAAGTCAGGTGTTTTGGGGTTTGTGGTTGTGGGGTTGTTCTATTTTCCTTTTTTTTTTTTTTTTTTTTTTTTTTTTTTTAATTTAAAATACAATGCTGAGAGACAAAGAGGTAAATTATCTGCCTCGGCGTTGATGGTACGTCAAAGATTGCAAAGCCTAGGCGCTCTCTTCCTGCGAAGAGGATGATTTATAGAAAATTGCAGACAGAACACATGCACATTCTGGCAGCCTTAAAGACAGTCCCTCCCTTTTCCTTAATGTTCTTTTATCAGCTTCTTAGGAGGTGTCCGCTTCATTTGTCTGCATGAAACCAGTAGTCTTAGTAGGAATCCCCAGTTCTGATGTTTTTTCCCCTTTTCCTTAAGAAGGATTCTCTAAATCCAACAGTGCTCCTTCTGCCCAGATATTATCCTTCCTCCTATTTCTCACAGCACTTGTTTGGGGCGAGGGGGAGAGCGGGGGGGAGCGGAAAGAGGAGAGAGGAGGAGGGAGAAGATCTTTCTCCTGTTTAGTGATTAACTTGCACGGCTCAAAGAAAGAGAAGATTTAATAGGAGAGATCCTGCCTGTGTGCTTTGTACTTACAGCAGTCTTGCGGATGGGAAGACCGGAGAGTGCATGGGTTTAATGTTTGACTAGTACCTGGGCGACTGATTTTTGTTATTTTATTTTATTGCTATCGTTAGAGTTTCTGCATTTGGTCTTCAGCTAAGATGGGAGAGTTCAGACAATGAAGTCCTAGCATGCCTGACCTCTCCCAGAGCCAGTAAAATCTGGACTCCTTTAAGAAGATCATCTCAGCTTCACCACTCACACAAAACTTCCTCGGAGCTGGGGAGGGATCTCCCCCTTCACCCGAACCGGAGCTCTGTGGTTCTAGTCTCTCTTCCACCCATGCAAATTGCAGCGCTTGAGGGCTCGAGAAATCCCAGTGATGTTCCAATACCAGCCATGCCCTTGTGCTCAAATTGATTTTCCCTCACTCCCGTGCATTGATTTTATGAGTCTGCACATAACCCCTAATCCCCCCACTGCCCCCACCCCCAGTGTTAGGCATAACCCTAGAAAGAATCTGACCTGTTGTTGTAGAAAGAGTGGAGGGCTGGGGGGGAGGGGGGTCGAGCAAAAGAAGTAGCTAAGCACAATGCTTAATAGAACGAGGCTAAATATAAATGCAGACTACAGCAGCTTTGTCTTTGCTTGCTTGCCTTCATCACCAAGATACCTTTCTTTGTGAGCCTTGATCGTTTCTTTCCTCGGTTTTAAATAATCAGTCACAAAAGAGCAGACAACTAGGTGTTGGAAGGCATAAAAGTTATTTAAGTAGGATTATTTATTTTATTTTGCAGCCAAAAACGTTTCACCAATGTAGGAAGTGATTTTGGTGCTCGGTAGTACAAGCTCTCTTTTCTCCTAAATGCTTGTGAGAAATAAAAAACCTGGAGATGACTGTCTTTATTTCCGGGAGTAGACTTCAAAATACGTGCCAGAAATGGACAATTTGAGTCTCCTTTCTCCACATCAAATGCGAGCTGGAAGGGGGATTAAAAACCAACCACGTGGTAGATCTGGTTTTATACTTTGCAACCTCCAGCTCCATTTATGTTCTTTACCCTGCTCAGGGAAGATTAGCCTCTAGATGGATGTGTCTGAGGGATCACCTCAGGGGCAGATCTGCATGCAGAAACCGGTTTTTGCCATGGCTGGAAGAGAGCTATGACCTAGCAGAGCGCTCCATCCGAGCGGCTCCCCCAGCATCGCAGGAGCTGCTGAGAGCTCCTGTGCAAGAAGCTTTGTGAAGGCAACAGCTTGGAAGGGGAAGCTCTTCAGATCTTTCCCCCTTCTTCTCCTCCTCCCTGGCCCGTGAGTGATTCAGTGTCCCAAACCTTAACTTTTTGTTACCACCTTCCTCCTCTTAATCTCCTTCATCTTCAACACCTCCTCCTCTATCACTACCATCTTCTCCTCCATCTGTCTGCCTCCTGGATCTCTCTCTTGTTTGCTTGCTTTCCCCCCTCCTCTTCCACCTCCCTCCTTCTCTTTCTTCTTGCCTTTTCCTTCTCTCTTTTCTTCTCTTTTCTTTCTCTTTTTCCTCCTCTTCCCCTACACGTTGTTGTTGTTGTTAGAAAGGATTCTTGCACCCCCTGGTGCTCTTGCGTTTTGTGTGGTAGGAGAGGAGATTGTCTTCTTTCTCTCTCTCCCTCTGGTTGCTCATTATTCAGAGAGAGACACAGAGGGTGAGTGAGAG
>NW_024429057.1:0-47782 GCF_009769625.2 Cygnus olor
TGACCTTTCACTCTCAGATAATTAGGCTTCATGCACATTCATCTTGCTCCCACAGCACTGAGACTGCCTACAGCACTGGGCCCTGCAAATTCCCACCTCTCCTGCATTTTGCCTCTTACTCTCTGTTGCTGATTTGTCATTGTTGGAATACTTTTTTTTTTTTTTTTTTTTTTTTCAAGAATTGCAGTTTATCTTCTGCTTAGATGTCAGCTCTTGTGCAATGCCAAATTTGGTGTGAAAACAACAAACTTAGTAGCTTTTTCTCTTCTCATAACGGAAGGTTCAAAAAGATCAAATCATAATGACAAACACAGTCTCTTAGTCACTTCTGTGCCTACCTTATGTTTATTTTTGCATCTAAGCTAAACCTAAATGGATGGTTTGTTGACTCTCAGCTTAAATCTTTATGTAGTTCTCCACAAATTCTATGTGCTTAATATCATAATTTCTGCAAAAAATACTGTGATATCCTAGGAAAGGCTTTTTTTTTTTTTTTTTTTCTTTTTCCCAGCAGGAAAACAAAACAACAAAACAAACAAACCACAAATGTAAATAAAACACTAATAAATTAAGAACCTATTTTTACTGAAATGTAATGACTAAAGAACAAAAAAATAATGCACCCTACTGACGGAACATATTGAAATAACTATCTTTAATAGAACATTTTTCCTTTGACATCAGATATTCTAAATATAAATATCGTATAGGGAAGCGTATCTTTTACTTCAGAATATATATTATATCCATACTATATCCCCAGTATATTCTGCAAACTCTCAGAAACTTTCTGAATATGAACTGGTAAAAATCACATTTTTTAAATGTAGGTATCCTAAAAGGTAAAATATATTAAGTCTTCCAGTAGAAACTGATAATAGATTTAAGTGCTCATATCAGTGTGTACGCAATTACTTATTTCTAAATACATTATTATAAGCAGGATTCTTTCCATCTTTTGACAACAGAAATAGATCCTAAGTTTCACATCTAACAAGTTAATATAGGTAACTGATACAACAGAGTTACATCTGTTATTTCTAACAAAGAGTTGTTTCTAGATTAACAAATATCAGAAAGCCAGTCCTGCATTGGTAAAGGACTGTACAGACAAATCACCCAAAGTAAATATATTGTTTCTTTGTATGCCTGTGTTATGGACCTGAGTGGAAGATGAGGCTCTGCAGTGCCAGAGCTCTGCAACCAAAGATAAAGGCAAAGCTGTTTAATCCAAGCTGTCACAAGCAAGTTGATATGCATGTGCAAATGAAGAGAAGGCGCAGACAGAGACAAATAAGCAAACAATTAAGGAATAGTGTTGTAGTGTAGCAAGTTTCCGCTCCCTGTGGGAAAAAAATAAAAATAAATATTTACTTGCCCTGATGTCAACCCGGGCAAGTCCTATTAACTTAAATCCAACAAGAAAAGATCTGTGTATTTCTGTGTTGAAAAGCGAACTACAGCAGGATATGAAGGTCTCAGAGGGTCACAAAAAATCTAAAAAACAGACAAGCTTAACAGGACATTCATGTTGAGATATTTTTTATTATTAATGTTATTATTGTATTTGCCAGAAAAGGCAAACTCCAAGAAAAGTAAGAGTCTGGAACATAGCCAGAATGTGTTTACTGTCTTATGAGCAGGACAGAAAAGAGCTTTCTACGTTTCTTGCTGCATAAGATTTACAAGGGCAAGGACTTTGTGTTCTCCTTTATTCTGTCCATCTCTAAACACAATGTCAGTTTTTAATAAATAATAAATAAAATAATGACTTGAAGAACATATAAAAAGATGAGTAGGGAGGACATACTAAATTATTCATAAATGTTCCCAACAATGTCACTTTCCAATTAAAGTGTCATCCTATTGTCTGTGTGGGTGAGACAACAACCTTCATCTCACACAAATGTGACAGCACTAAGAGCAAAAGGATTTTGTTATATATTAGTACCTAGTATGTGATAAAACATTTAGAACAAATTTTCGGTAGTGGATTTTGTTTTCTAAAATTGTTTTACCTACACCACTGAAACTCCAGTCATATATATATAATGTATAGGTTACAATTTGATAAAGATTTTATTTGAAATTGAGTGAAAACTCATGAACTACTTAATAGTTGTCTGTTTGAACAAGTCACTGTAATCAGAAATGATGTAATAATTCATAATAGCTACCTGCCATCCAGTTCCCATCTATTGCAGACCTACCGACCTAGGTTAAAAGGCATTATTTCTGTTCTTTCTCAGAAAACCAGGAGCAGTGTGGATTTTCACATCAAGCTGTGCAGACTTGTTTATATCCATGTTTTTGAAGGCTTACTATATTCCTGCATTCATACTCCATTAAATGAAAGTAAAGGCTGAGTTATTTCACCACCCTTTGTACAGTACAGCACAGACCTCCCTGAAGTTGTTGTCATGAGTTTCCTGCTTCAGACAGAGCTATGAATACTGGCATACTCTACATAATATGAGGCTGTACTTTCTATATCTTTCCCTGTTTAGTGTTCTCCTAGGTTCCTACAAAGACAGTGAGCAATAG
Organism: Cygnus olor; assembly: GCF_009769625.2. NCBI lineage: Eukaryota > Metazoa > Chordata > Aves > Anseriformes > Anatidae > Cygnus > Cygnus olor. Next base: position 2,545 of record NW_024429057.1, read on the forward strand.
AGTGAGAAGGAAGGAAAAACAGGTGAAACACGTGTCTATTCTTCCATACCTGAGGAAGTTGTTCAGAGATGTATGTTATTGCTCTTCTCCAGTGGTTCTCTTCTGAGCCTTGTAGCATTAACTGTGGTTCTCAGAATTACAGCACTGGGAGCCATGAAGCAGTATTACAATAAACAGTGAGATTCATTGCAATAAATAGTAGGTTTCTAGCTATAAGAGCCACAAAATTTGAAACACTAAACTCTGGAAGACTGAAATACAGAAAACAAGGCAGAGCAGCTTGAAATGCATATTGTTAAATTTCATGATTCCTAAACACGTTTCCTGACCTGCATGGAGATGACATATAGTTTGTGCTGTCAGTAGTTAAGGAAGATTTCTAAGGTTCATCAGACTTCAGTCAAAACTCCATGTGACCTGGCTTATAGGTCTTGGAGAAGCAAGAATGTGGTGAGAGAAAACCTGGGCAGTGTCTTCTACAGTGTTTGTGTCACAGTGGCACAAAGTGCTCGGTAATCTCCTGTGTATCCTCCACAAGAAAAGTTATTGGTTCAGAAAACTTGGAAATAAACACCTGTGGATTTTTCCTGCAACAACAGCTTATTTTTTTCTTTTTCTTTTTTTCTTTGTTTCAGAGATCTGAACTAGGGTATGAAATTTCATAGCAGTAATGCTGTGCTGATCTTAACTTCCCACACATTACAAAGATATCTTCATGTAATTGATTTGTTCATTATATAAACAAATAAATCAAGGTCCAAGTATCCAGGTGAGGAAATATCACTAATTTCAGTTTGATTTGATGGGTAATAGGCATGAAACAATCTGTTGGCAAACTTCAAGGACCTGATTTTTTATTTATTTTTACTGCTGAAGCTAATAGTGAGTTTTCAGCATGTGGCAGATGAATATAAAATTCTATGAAGAACACCAATATGCAGAATATCCCCTTGATCCTCCTTTTTATTTACAGCTGATCTGGTGCACAAACATTTGAGCTGGCTTCTTAGGGCATACTGCACAACCACTTCATTCACTTTCATGTCAGCAAGCTTTGGCTTGATAAATTAAAACAGAAAAATGCTGGGTAAAGCACTGCAGACCTGCACTATTCATTTTGCAGCAATTTTCTCAAGGCTGCCTCAAGAATGACCTGCTATCTTCCTCTTCTCCTTATCATTTTCCCATCTGGAAAAGTCTGAGCCATGTGATACACTGGGGAGTAAGTGGTCTGAGACTGCTGCATTCAAAGGCCATTAACAATCATAACTCTTAAAATCACCACCCTCCTGCAGACAAGGTTAATAGCAGTCTATAGAACAGGTAGGGAGGCCGGCCGTTAACTTTTACTAAAATAAATACCAAGTGAATTATTTGATTTTCTTTGTTACATCAAACATAAACCATAAATTGCAGTTTTTAGAGGTTGCTACTGAAGGTTACTGTTGAAAACGAGGAATTTTAAACCTTTAGGACCTTAATGGAAGGGGAAGACACCCTTTGTGTATATACATTTTGGATTAGTTTATTCGTTTCTTCCTCTGAAACTGAAATACATCTGTATTTTCACAGAACTAGGCAAGTATAATTAATTTAACAATTATCTTGGAAGACTAGCACAAGGTGTTAAAATTCCCCTAAATTGGAAAACGTTTAATTTTCAATAGAGAGGGACAAATCTGAGAAAGACACTAATTGTTAATAACATCAACTACCCGTCAGTCAGTTCAATGTCATAAATAAAAGATAAAAATATCCATGCAGAAATTAAAAATAATGTCAAATTTCAAAGTTCAATTTTCCCAGTTAGAATTTGATTCCTAAATGAAATTCAGAAAAGTCTTATGAAAGAAAAGAAAATGTTGGTGTTACATAGTGTGGGGTAGGCAAAAAGGTGATATCACTAATGACAATTTTCTACAATTTTAGACCACCTAAAAGAATAAGAAACAAAGACTGGAATTGATGTCTGTAAAAGAGAGATGTTAATTACCATCTAAGGAACTGATAATAATTCACTATAGTGAATCAATGAAAGTAGGAAAAGATAGTTTGTCTTAATGGTAAAAACATACACTGCCTATTACCAAGTAATTATAACTGTTTTTATTTTCTAGGTTAGTAAAAACACTGATTATATTTCCACTAGAACTTTAGATAGATCTATAGTTATGCTTGCAGACATGCATACACACAGAAACATACACATATTCTACTTCAGATGAATGGCAAATATCAGTGTTAAAACAAAATATTCCACCTGAGAGCCCACATATTGTGGTGAAGTGAATATGCTGGTAAATTTGAAAGGTCTGTTCACAAGAAAGTTTTAGGATTTGAGTGTTTAAAATACTTTAAACAGGAACACTTCTTTCCAAAAATTCTTTACCTTATGAAATGGAGGAGAATTAAAAAATATACATTTTGCTTCAATCCATATTTATTTGTAACATTAGAATTTTTCATTGCATTCTACACTCTTCAGTATATAGAGACCAGAGATTCTGGATTAGTGAACCCTGTCAATATATTCTTGGTAAATTGTTGGCAAATTTTAGGCCCCTTTTTGAAACTTCTTACCTCCTCCTTTTGCCCCTGAAGTCCTGAATTGTTCAGTGAATTGTTAAGGTGTTATGGAGCCTTTCACTCCGGGTCACTAGTTTGATTCAAGTCTAAGTCAGCAGTGAACCAAGAGTCATTACCATCTGAGGATGGCTTTATGTTCTTTTATAATTAGTTGTTGCCTTCAGACAGCTTCCTTTGAGGCACAGGTGATAAGCACCTTCACAACTGACAATTGTATGATTCAATATTAGATGAGAAAGATGGATTTCTGACCCATAGAGCAATTGCTCCAAGTCAGAGAACAGAGATGCTCAGGCTCCATTAAAATGTCTGCAAACTATGGATTATTTTTTTTCTTTGTATAGAAAATAATTTGTTTTCCAGAGCTATTAATCTCTGTTCTATTTTTAAAGAACCAGAATGAAAAAAAGTAAATAATTTATTGGAGTCTATAGTCAACTTGTCAGTAGGAAAACTCTTTTCATCTGGTAATGAAACTTTACCTGATTATGAAAATATACTTAATGACTGAGAGGTTTGCCTTTCTATCAGAAGTCATTCTTAAGTTAGACTTTTCTATATTTTTATATTATCCTCATCTACATAGTATCAGATGTTCTGGATAATTTCCTGTCCTTATCCCATGTTTCTATACTCTTAATAGTAACGTATAGAATCATAGAATAATAGAATCATTAAGGATGGAAAAGACCTCCAAGATCATCTGGTCAACCATCCCTCAGCCACCAATATTAACCACTAAATCACGTCCCTAATCTAACAAACTAGTTGACTTCATCTTAATCTCATTTCATCAAGGATTATCTGTCAAAATCCTCAAATTTACTAAATAAAGAAATCATAGTTTTACCAAACAAGAAAAACACATTTTTATGTAGCAACACAATTCCCCTGAGCTTAGTGAAATTTACAAGTATTATTTCTCTAAAATAACATAATGGATGACTTTCCTAATTGTTTTCTTCAGCTTTCCATTCTATTGATTTTACTCCTTCTTTTTTATTTATATATATTTTTTAATTCAGTGTCCATTTAAAATGTTCCGTTGAAAACATGTAAAATGTATATATATTTTTTGCACATAAGATTCTGCACATTGCAAAATTAACTCAGTTGCTGATTTTGACATGAGAGTAGTTATAGATTCAACTGACCAACCAGGGTTCCAGTGCTGCAACTCATTGAATGAAAAACCAAAACTATTAACTGAAGTAATTCACAATAAATATGAAGTTTCTTATTCTGCAAAACACCTATGTATACAAGTAGTTTTACACACGTGAGTTATTCCATTGTTTTTAGTATAAAATCCTAACATCAAACATCAAGCCTTAGTTTAATTATTAAACTTTTTTTTTTGTTTGTTAACTCTGAATTTGTTTGCTCTGATAGCTTAACTCAGAATTTAAGTAACTCTTTGAATATGATGGGAAAAGCACACAGTCCATGCCACTGTTGATATTTGCATACAAAGTTCTGCTTGTAAAACTGGAGTATATAAAGCAAAGTACATTGAAAATCCTTACAGCTCATGCTAAGATTTGAGTTTACTAAGAGAATGAACAGATCCTTTTTGGTATAAGATTTATATATGGTGTGTTCTAACTGAATGACAGGAGGTGATGCAATAATATATTTTAAAAAAGATATACGTATACTAAAGTGATTCTTCCAGTGAATCAATTTGAAAATGCAGTTGAAAAACAGGCAATGGGAAGGAATGGTCTCATGTGCAGAATGAATTTTGCCCTCTGGAGAAATCCCCATGACTGCACACAGTTCAAAACCCATTACGGTTGTTCCACAACCAAACATTTGATGCACTGATCAGTGTCAACAGTGGAGGTAGGGAATAGACACAAAATGAGACTGAGAAGTCTTGATGGTACCAGCTGCTCTCTAACCTTGGCTCAGTGATTGAGTATGAAAAACAAAATAAAACAAGACAACAATAACAAACCACCAGAAAACAACTACAACAATAAAAAAAAAAAGCAAACAAAAAAAACACTAAAGAGCAAGAGAAAAACAAGTAAGACAAAAAAAAAAAAAAAAGAAGTTAGAAAATAGGACAGACATGAAAATATTTCTCCTTCCAGATAAGAGCTTTCTTCTTTCAGCTGCTTAATTCTCATTTATTCCTTATTAATAAATCAAAATATCAGAGCAGTCTTGTAGACATCAGCTATGGGCTTCCCAAGGGAAAGTTAAAATCTTTTTATCTCCTTGAAGCAATAAAAATATTGTCTTCTAATTATTATTATTTCTGTGTTTCTTTTTATAAAGAAGCATTAAAAAATAAAAATCATGGAAAAATATGTCTTTTTGGGGTGATGGAGCTGTTCATTCACAGGAGACTTGCTCAGAAGCAGAAAGAATAATAGATTGAAGACTTTCTATAGAAGAGCAGAATAAATGTATACTGTTAATGAATCAGAGCGATTTATTGATCTTAACACAAACATTTGGGAAGCAGGCACAGAAGCCTGGAAAATACTATGAAATTACTAATATTAACATGAAAAATAAATTTCCCACTAAAACTTGTTGTGGCTAATGATTTAAAACACTACTTACCATTTAGGTGCAGCTGTCCCTTGAACCCATATATTTTAAAACCTAGGACATTTAGTGGAGCATAGTTCTCCTTTTGGAAGTTCTTATTAAATACTTCATGTTAAACACTGATGTCAAAGGTTAAGAAAACATCCCATGGACTGAGTAAACTATGTATTTAAGTAGTCTTCTTTAAATTATTAATTTATGTTCATACTGATAAATAGATCTTTGCTTCACGTTTGGTAAAACTACTCCAAACTATCAAAGTTAGGCTGGGTCAAATGAAGTTTAATGGAGAACTTAAAAATTTAAGCACTTGTAAAATGAGAGGAGTAAATAATGCAAGGTGTGATTAGATTCAAGAGATAAAACAACCTCTCAGCTGCATCTCACCAGTATAAGATTTACAGTTGTGACTGCTCATTGTTTTCACTTCTTATGTAGTGTGGTGTCTGTATCTAACAAAGCTAGAGACAAGGAGTATTATACATTCACTGATATCAAGAAGAAGGTATGTTATAAAATGAAAACTAACTGGAATTTTGTTGCAATCTATAACTGAAATAAAGTAGAATATTTCTATATGGGTTACATTACTTAAATTCACATTCTTTCTGTTTATTATTATTATTATTATTATTATTATTATTATTATTATTATTATTATTATTTTATTTATTTATTTATTTTATGCCTGTGGTACTGTGGGATTTGGCTGGAATGTAAGTACTAAGCAGTTTATCTGCTTTCACCTTCTTTTAATGTCAACTAAAGTTTTCGTTTGTCATTGAAATCTAGGTAAGCTTTAAACTTTTTGAAAATTTGGAGGCTTATTTCAAACCAAATTTCCATTCAGTTTAACTGCCTCTGGTAATGATGAAAAAGTAATTTAGTAGCTGATCTAATGTCTCTTAGTCAAGGTTACACAAACCAGATGAAACTCTGCAAAAGCTAGCGATCAAACTTTTAGCAAAATTTACACTATAGGAGGAGATGGACCCCTGGAGCTTTCCTTTAACCACTATCAAGCTCAACACTGACTAGAGACACTTCCAGTGCTCTGTACACACTTGGAAACGTGACCTGTCCTCACTTGGCAGAGTGGCACTACCTTTACAATGCTTTTGTAGGATGCCTGGTACAGGAGTTGGGAGGAACTCAGGGGCCGGAATATAACAGTCTCCAACTACCCCTGCTTGACAAAATTTTGCTGGGCAACCACTACAGCAGCAATTCTGCATTTAAAGCAGTCCTCATAATATATGGTAGGACCTGTTCACAAAGTAGTTATATAAATTTATAGGGTATTTGATGTTATTCCTAGCACTTAAGTCTGTCATTTACCAGACCAAGAGATTCAGTGCAGCTGGGTTCAATCCTGTGGTTCACATTCAGTGGAGGTTCTTTTAACGAAGTTGTAGTCTCTCATCTTGCAATGACATTACATATCACTCATCACTATCTGTCAGAAGTTATATCAGTATCTGTAAAAGCTGTTGCATCTTCTGGATGAAAAGTCTCAATGTTTACCTTTAAAATGTCAATCCTTCTGTACAACCAGCATTCACAGACCTGTTCATCAGTTTGTTCCCAGCAGCCCTAGAGGTGTCTTCAGAATAAATGAAAGTAGGACAATTTAAATATGAGGAAGAAGCTGTAGTTAAAATCACCTGCAGGTTTCACTTCACAGGCCAGTTCTCAAAGGGATCCTTCCTGCAACAATAACACTTGACTATGATCTACCATTTACTTGGAAAGGACTGACATAATTTTGATAACAGACCTCTGCTGAGATTTAACAATGGCAGAGTTTCTCTTCTTAAATGACTGCAAAGAAACAGGAGATCAAAAGAGTGTGATGGACATTGCAGTTGACACTCTACCCAGCATTTAATGGACTATTATTCAAACAGTACTATGTACAATCCATGGTGAAAATCTGGATACCATCCTAATCCTCAGTGACAGTCATCAAGATACCTGACATCTCCAGATAGCAATGATGCAGGGGAGGAAAGGTAAGGCTGTGGTACTCCATGGCCACCATAGAACTCAAACTCTATTGAAACAAGTTTTATATAAACCAATACACATTTCTATTTTTTCCCCCACGCAGAGTGTATTACATGCTTCTGAATTTAAGAGCCTAGAAATTTACTTGTGCAGCTGCATAAATGATAGGTTGACTTTGCCTACTTAGGGCTATTGCAATGTTTGTAACTAGATCATGAAAAGATGCAAAAGATAATCACCAGAATCCTTAGCTGTAGAGGATTAACTACTTAATAATCAATTGGAAGTCATCATCATTCTCTGATACCAGTTCTTGTATCTGATTTATGTTTTTCCTAGATAAAATATTTTCTTACTTTGTTGACATGTCTAGAATAGTATTACAATTTATTTATTCAAAATAGCTTTCTAGGACTACATATTTGTTGAAGTAGGAAGCATGACATGAGAACACAAAAGTACTATTAACAGTGACTTTAACAGCATATCCACAACCTGATCCATTTCACCTGAGTTTTTAAAATCATAGCTGTATTTGAAGGAAACTATGGGTGCAGAACCATCTTTCTCTGCTTCAGAGCCCCTCTACAGCAGGTTTCAAAGCTGGGTTCCCTAAGGGACTGAAATGCGTAGGTAATGAATAACAAGAAGAAAAAAATTTAGCTGCAAATCACTTCTAAGTGTTAAGTGTATGTTGTCAATTCCTGGTGTCATGGCTTTATCTGCAGGTAAGAGAGTAAACACACACACATCTATTTATATATTTACTACATATACAGAGGAAAGAGAAAGATCTTAAAAGGTGTAGCAATTAGTGTCTTACTTCATAGCTGGGAAAGGCAAATAAATATTAAGTGTGTCCTGGAGGTTACCTGACATAGCAACTGTAAACATGGTCCTTCCAATTTGGGACACAAACCTCTGGTACAGGCAGCTTCTGTTTCTACTGTGTCTCTTTTGACTCTTGCTGAACAGGAATATAGCTTGAGACTGCCAATCCAGCACCTACTGAAAGCATAACATTCACTAAAAAATAAGAAAGAAAAAACATTTTTCTTTTGATTTACAGACCATGCTCTGCCCCTTCCTCTGCACTGTCCCTGGTGAAAGATCCTCTAAATTAAAAATAAATATATATATATATAAATAAATAAAAATAAGTAAAAACAAAGCACATCTAAAACAAGTTCCTTTTTTGTTATCATATGTATATGTGTGAGCACAGACGTGATCATACAAAAGAACGAGCAGGTGGGACACGGCCAGAAAAAAAATAACATTAAATCACATTCAATCATTAAAATCACACAATTTTACTGGCTCCTTTGACCATTTGTTTGAAACATTTGTGGAGGTCTTGTGCCTTTGTGGTTGCATTACTATTAGATTTTTAACGCTGTTTAAAAGTGGAATAATCACAAGTGAAAAGCAGACTGTTTTCTGTCTCTCTCTTTATCACAGATATCAGTAAATGGTGTCTTCCAGTCTTCCAGAACTTCCAGTCTTCCACGTGTTCTTCCAAAAGAGCTGGACTCATTGGCGAACAATTGCACATTCCAAATGTTTTCCATCAGCAGACACCTAAAACTATAATCATTCATCTTAAACTGTGGATTTATGGTAAGGTATTATAATGTAAACTGCAACCAAAATTTGATTTTGCTGTTGCAAAAAGAGAGGGAAAAATAGATTTTCTGAGGCGGACTGATAATTATATTCAGGAGCACTGACAGAACAGCTGAATGCAATGGATAAGTAGTTGTTATGCTGCAATTATATATTACAGTATTAGCAATCTCAGAAATCGTTTGCTACTCCATCATCTGGACCATTGGATTAAAAAAAAAATATAATAATCCAACTTCATTATGAGTCTTGGGGATTATAGTATGATGTCTGCTTTTGGCTCTATGTTGACAACCTACCTCATTTACCTCACTGTCCAGAATGGGATGTGGTTTCAAAGGAGCAGCTTTTCTACATTTACATAAGCGCATGTAACGTACTTCAAAGCACGTGATGTATGCTCACTCCACACAAGATCTCGGTCGTGCCCAGTATACAATATGTCACTATGCAAGTGATTTGAAAAATAATCCACTTGAAGAAAAGAACAGTTGTGCAGCTTCAGAGACACTGTTTAAACATGTTTATGGGTATTTCACTGACAAAAATTATTTTTGCCCCACTAGAAGAAGAATTTAATTAACAGTGGAATCCTTCTGGGAAAGCAAATATCTCTATGTGAGATTTCAAAAGAAATTTTTGACATTTCACAATATAAAACTTTTGTAGAGATAGGAGCTACACAAATGGTACAGGTATCTAGGTGGTGAATATGCAAATATGTTTGTTATCTGTGGTATATATCAATGTCTTTTTGATGCACAGACCATATCTTAAAAAAATAAGTAAATACCAATACAAGAAACAATGGTAAGAGGTGTTTTGTATTTTAAACAATGGAGAGAATGAAGGGGGGGAGGGGAGGGGGAGGTGGAAGGGGCGCGGGAAGACACACAAAAAACAACAAGCCTAATTTTTGTAAACTCTGACATTTTAGCAGGCTAGGACTGAGACCCTTTTGTAGTTGCTTCCTAATTTGTTCATTTTACACTGTCTGAGTAACTAGATCAAAAAGCGGTGTCAAATGCCCAAAGCAGTGTTTGTCAGCAGTTCTTTTTTTATTTCAAAGCATCTGAATAGAGGAAGGCTGGTCACTGTATTTCCAAACAGATATAGGAAGGTTCTTGTCGGCATCCCCTTGCTGCAGAATGAATACATGCCATGAGTATAGACCATTTGTCTGCTGATTACAACAGACCCCAGGGGAGCTGATGTTAGCTCTCATTTTCGCCTCTTTCTCTCACAGTGTCTCTTTGCTCTGGCAGTCTTGCCTCCTCTCCTCCTCCTTGCCTCCATTCCTCACAGCTTTAAGTCGATCTGACTTGGCAGCCGTATATTTAAGACTGTTTTCCAAATTAAAATCAGACTAGGATGTTTGAAATGTGTTGACTTGCCTTGAAGGTTAACACAGAAAGGGAAAAAAAAAAAAAAAAAGGAAAGAAGAAGCTATTCTCATTTGGAATTCAGCACTGATCATAACGAATGTATTTGGTATTCATGTGAATCTCACATGTATTTCCATAAAAGTGCTACTATAATTTAACACTGGTACTAAAAACGCTGAAGGGAGAGGGGCACTTAAAATAAAATGCCATGGAATTAATAATAAAAATAATAATAATAAAAAAAAGAGATATACATTGTGTCTTTGCAGCAACTCTACAGTTTGCTTGGTGTTTTAGTACTTGATTTATAAGCTTTTTCTCCCATCCCCCTCTCATTTCCATAGAATTTTCTCAGAGAAAAATGAGAAATATTCTTTTACTGCGCTAAATATGTGGCTTTATGATTCAGTACTCCCAGGGGCAGTGGTGATGTATGTGCTATCAAATTACATGGATTTTACACTCCTATTTTCTCTGATATCCAATAAGAAATGTGTACTTACTGCAGTAACCTTGCATTACTCATGCTACAGTTCAGAGAGACAGAGCACACTGCACTAAACACATTTAGTAGCTTCCTGTCTCTTTTTTTTTTTTCCTTTCACAATATTTTAAAGGAGAAAATAAGTGTACTGCTCTAGCAAATCATTTCCAAACTTCCATAGTTTACTTTTAAAGTAGGGTAAGCGGCCAAATTTCTTTGACAATGGACTTCAAATCAACACTAAACTACACCAGTGGAAAATCAGTTCTTCTCATGTAAATTTGCTCATTCCTCCACTTTTCTCTTTTTCCACACCCTGATTGTACTTGGCAGTCTTCTCTTTTTTCATGAAACTGTTGTTGCTGGAGCAAGAAAATGAACAAACGCTTGTAATGTTTAATTGTGGAAAAATCTATGTATATCCCTGTGCTGCTCTTATAATCTGCCCTTCTAGAGTCAAAGGCTATCTCCCTCCACTCTTCAGTGATTTACACACCTACAAGTTTTTTCCTCCAAAAAAATTTGTCAGAGAACTCAGTTTTTCCACCCTAAAATTGGTGGAAAACAGGTGGTTCCTGCTTCTGAGTAGAAAAAAAATGAATCATGGAGAGAGCAAAGTTGGGGTGGGAACATGGACTTGACAAAATAAGGAGGCTTCAAAGTACTAAGTTTCTCTGTTTGTTAAGGCAAATATCATCTTCCAGCATGAAGTTCCTGTTTCAGATGAAGAGCTTAGGAAGGAAACACTGTCTGTCTCCTGCAGAGAGCTTGATATCATATAAGACAAAAATTTACATGTTCATTTAAGAGTGGGATCTATTCACTTGCAAAAGGAAACAATTTCCTTAAAGAAAGCCCCTAATACATTCTCTACTCAAAGAATTTGGACATCTTGGAAGGCCCCCGATGGTCTCTCTTCAAATAAGGAGATTAGGAGGAGGTCACGCTGGTTGCACCAGACCTTTTTCTGGAGCCCTCCAGAAACAGGACTTGCCACTGATTCACAAGGAAGTGTCTTTACAGAGTCTCACTGGGGACAGCACTTGAATGTATGAGAAAAGAGAACTGAATCCTACACTAGTGACCAATGTCAAGGAAATACTTTAAATTGCTGTCCATTTCATTACTCATCATTATGAGCGTGAAAGGAGATGACATCATATTGCAATATACATTCTACTCTCCATAACACAGCATAGCTTGGGCCAAATAAGATATTTACATTGCATGAAGTAATATCCCAGTGAATTATCTTGAGACTTTACCCTCCATTTACACTGTACATGCCTGCATTTTACATAAATAGAGAAATATTTTAGATATTTTTTTTCCCCTTTTGCATTGAGGTATGTTATGAAATACAACATAATTATAGCCAGTCTGTTTTTGATGACTTTGGGAATATACCTTGATTTAAAGCAAATTATTTTTCAGCATGATTTTACAAGTCCCAACTGTATTTTAGTAGCCACAAGATTTAAAGATGGAATGATTTTTTTTTTCTAGTATCTCCTTTACAAGGGTGTGGGGAAACGTGTCATGGTTGAAAATGAAATAAATCCCCACATCATCAAGAGTGGTACAGCAATATGTTACTCTCTCACTATCTCTCTTCTTTGAGATCAAAGTGAAGTGATGGGACTAAGGTAGCAAAAGCATTGCATAAAGCCTGGATTTACCTATTTCTTTATCAGACTGCAAGATTTGGTTACCTCTCTTCTTATAACACAAGAACTTTTGTGAGCAGAGATCATTATACACGACAACTACACAGCTCCTGACAAATGTCTGCTTACCCTATACTGAAGCCTTGCAAATATCTATGATCCAAATACATATTTTTAAAATAGCTGCCATTACTCTCTGCAGACATCTGAATTAAATTACTTTTCTATTTAGACTACATTATGGAATGGAATATTCCTTTGCAAACTATATTAGAAATGCTAGTCTTTAATATATATATTCAGAAATTCAGAATATATACAGAAGCTTCAAAATACAATAGACATAATAAAAATTAATGGGCTGTCCTACAGGCTTTTTTTTAATGTGATTTTTATTTTTCATTTTTACCTACACTGAGGCTATAGTCTTATTGACATTTCCCCTAAGCTGTTGCCACTGAAAAAAGTACTCCCCTTTTTGTCCTTTATATCCTCTGTCAGTCCATTTTCAACAGAGTACTTTCTTAGTTGTTCAATGGTAAATACAAATAAATGGCCTCCTAGTCCACTGAAAATACAGCACATTCAAAGTGATATCAGCAAACTTTACCTTTTTTCTCTGATGTGGAAAACGTGCTTGTCCACTTACTGTATTTCATTGATAATGGTTTTCACCTGAGGACTGATAATATATTAAAATATGCTAGCTTTTTCACCTAACATATAGTCATATGATCAAAACCATCACTTCACCCCACATTACTGCTGCATTTCAGTCTGAGAATGTCTTTCCTGAATGCAGGAAGATATAGATCCATGAAGTCACTGAGAATTAAATAATTGCTAAAAGAAAAGATTAAAAGACTAAGCTACAGAAGAAGACACCAAAAATTGTGTGCTGAGCTGGAAATTTTTTCTTCTTAGGATAAAGTTTTGATTTCATGAAATTGGGTGGAGAAAATAGAAATTTTAAAAGTAAAACAATGAGAATCATTTTCTAATTAAAATGATTGAAGAGTGATTACTTGACCCTATAGATGTGTATTATATTCATAGCTTTCTATTTATAATCATGGACTTGAATAGGAATAGGTTTAGATTTGGACTGAGATATGAATTATGTATAAGTGCAACAAGGTTACAGAAAAAAAAAGAATGATACTCTTCATGGTGCTACTGAATAGACTTCAGTTCTTTTATCCTACTTCCTCTATATTTCCATAAAAATCTGTTTTTTGGTTAATATAGCTAGGCCTTGAATCTGGAAAAAAATAAAATAAAATCTAAGTATTTGCTCAGCTTTAGACTTTCAAGCTGTCATTTGGAAATCATTGTATCTCTTTTCTCAAAACTTGCACGTGTTTAATACATTATTGTGTCAGAGGCTTAGTTAGAAGGAGCAGTTTTTTTACTAAAGTAGCTTTGTTAAATTTTAAAGATGAAACTAATAGAGGTGCTATCTCTGCTCTCCAGAATGGAGTTGATGTATTCTGACATGACACTTTTCAGGATCTTGTCATTCAGTTGTCACTTTACAAAGCAGTGGCATCACAAGGCAAGCAGCACTGTGGTAAAATATATTTTAGTAGGAGTCAACATTGCCAGGCCAGTGTCAGCATCCTTAGTTTAGGAAGTTTAACAACTTTTCACTAATATGGAAAAAATAATGTACACTGCTTTGTAGGTTTATAGAGAGTAATTCTAAATTTCAGCTTAGGCAACCTTTTTCTGAGCTGGCAACTCCCATTATGTCTTGGTAAAGTATGTGGTATTGCTTAGTACTGGCCAAAGGAAAACGTCCCCCCAAGAGAAGTTCTTTTCAATATATATTTTAACTTCAGAGAGAAATAATTAAAAGCACAGATTGCATAAAATCTGTTGTTTTAACCTGACAGATAGTAAAAATGTACAGAATGCTTCCCACAAACCAAATTTACATCTGTTAGTTTCAGAAGTTCTTACATACAACTCACAGTATAAACTGGATGAGTAAGTAAGAAAAGATGGCAGATGCATTAAGAAAGAAGTCATGAAACTAGATTAAATAGGGGAACTATTAGGAAAGTGAACATTTTCCAGCATTTTTTTTTCCAGAAAATTACTAACCAGATGTATTTGATAGCAAATTACAAGTCCACTAGCAACCAGAATTATTAACAATTCAAGGCATCTCCGGAATTAGCTGTTTCAGTCAATCTTTAAGCAATTATCAGAATAGACACAAATGACTATAAATGTGAATGATACTTTTAGGTTAATTCATAGTATTTTACTATACTATTTTAAATTATTTAAGTCTATACACAGGAGTAAAGACTACTATTCTTAATAAATAAATAAACAAATAAACAAACAGGTTTTGAGACAGAAAAATGTCTTTGGTGAATTCAGTTTCCAGTTCTGAATATTTGGACCTATAGAAGAGATTTAGCCTTGAACAAAGTCTTTGACATGGACCTTGAATTTCCAGGAAAGAGGTCTGCAAAAGAAGATCCTGAAAGCATATAATATTTTCTGTCTATTTTAATGATCCAAAAGTCTGTGCTGAATCAGAGGTAGAAATGTTAAAGTAATTACCCTAGAAAGTCAATGTAATGAATGCCCAATCTGTGAAAGCATTATTTCTGTAATCTTTTCTATTGCCCAATTTATCATTTTTATTGTTCATTTACCTATGTTATATAGTTCTGGTATGAATTATATTCTCTAATATTCGTTTTTCACTAATAAGACTTGCTAGATAGCTAGTGAAAAGATCCTCTTTAAAGACAGACCTCTGTACTTGAGAAAACATATATATATTACAGATATAATCTGTCTAAACTTAAGTTAATTCCCCTTTCATGTATTTTGAAAAAAAACATATATATATATATATACATATTGATACACGCTTGATACTCTAAGTATCAGGAATATTTATTTGAACAAGGACTCTCATCTCAGCTGTTTCTTTTTACTTTTCATTTGGTTTGAAAACATGGCCATATGAATGTGTGGCCTTCCGCATCCACTGCAGGGTCTTCATCCTGCAAAAACTTACCTGTAATTTATTCATAACAGTGGTTTCTTAACTTCATAACTGAAACATGAGAGACTCATCCTAATACAACAAGTTTGTATGGTATAAATGAAGAATTCTTTCCTAAATTCAGGGGTAAGACAAATTAGCTGGTGGAGGAAATGACTTTCATTAGGAAACTAAGGACTATCAAAAAAGGCTCATCGGTCAGCATGCTGTTACTCAAATGTTCAATTTTGAAGAAGTTTTCTGAACAAGCCTGCAGGAATCTTGTAGGTTTCAGAGTGAGCATATAACTCTTGGCTTTATATTTTTATGTGATAATGTCACTAGTATTTAAAATAAAATAAAATAAAATAAAATAAAATAAAATAAAATAAAATAAAATGAAATGAAATGAAATGAAATGAAATGAAATAAAATGAAGTAAAAGCCTTAGAATCTTCAAGCTGTAATACTGAACATTGTGGTAGGCACCATAGTACAGAAGAGCATATTTTTGCACATTTGCATTTTAAGTGTTTACCTGAAATAGACCGATGAGTAGACGGCAAGTTGTAAGTAGGTAAGATGCAACTATTAGGAAGATGTTGCAAGAAAATAAAATTAAATAAAACGGAATAATAATGGAACAACAAGAAGAAGAAACTGGGAAGAAAAAAATATATTTTAATAAAATGTTTTGAAAACCACAGAACTGCTTTACTCTCATGGAGTGCTGAAACATAGCCAGACACTATAGACTTTAAAGGCCTTATGGTAACTGGCATGACATATATGTCCCAGCAGGAAATCAGGACACACTTAAAGCTATTCTGTATACCAGTAGTACAATCTTTCCCCACATCCACAAGAAAAGAAGGAAGATTAATCAGTGACCAGTCAGAGAATTAGGGACTGTCTGGCCCATTCTTAAGAGTGAGAGAGATTAGGTCTTACTCCTATAAGATAATATCAGCAGTTTGAAAGGTACAGGTTCAGGATGACAATAGTGAATGCAGGGTGTAAAGCCATGCCAAGGGCAACAATTTAATGCAACAAAAAGCATACAAGGTACCTCAAGAGATTAAGACAACAAAGTTGCACGGGCTTGTGTCAATAGCTTTCTTTGGCATTTCTTGTCAAGATGCATTTTCTTGAACCTGCACCCAAGCCCAACATTAGCAGTTACTAGTGGGCATCCTTGTGAGTGAAATATTGTTCGTGTGCAAAATCACAAAGACCAATTTCTCCCTTTTGTTTAAGCTATAGTATACTTCAAGCCTTGAGAGACGTGGTTATCTGTTCCCTCTGCATGGCACTCGTAGGCAACTCATATGCAAGAGAAAGCCAAGTTTAAACCTTCAAACATGGTCTTGTCAGTAAATATTCCACAGGGGACAAAAATTCACAATCCAGAAATGTGAGGAGTTCATTCACACACACATAGGACAAATAATGGCTTAGCAAGAATTGGTTTACAAACCTTGTAGACTCCTGTAGAGCTAATAAGTCTAGAAATACCACTTGAATGGAATCATATGATAATCATATGATTATATTTTTTGATGCAGTGCATAGCGCTTAAGTATAAAAATAAAAATGCATTTAGAGCTTAGGCTTTCCTTTATTGTACCAAATTAAATCGGATTTAATGCCTAGTTGTGTGTCATGCAGATCAGATCTATTTGTACAAGACTGTACAGACTGGAGCTGGTTCAAGTGAATGAATAGCTTTCTCATTACTTCACCCTATTCTGCTGCCTCTTTTCCTGTCCTTTGTAATGTAATGGAGGACAGCTATGGCAGTGAAGTGAATATTAACTAACCTCAGTGCCTCAGCAGATTGTGACTTTAATCCCTGCAAATACCACTAAAATCAAAATTTAATTACACTCAGTGTAGGTCTGTTAATGCCTGAAAAATATTTAACAATTAGTGATTGGCTTAATTAAGCAAACTGCCTTTCACAAAACAACCTGAAAAGTTTCTCCCCCTATTTTATCCCTCAAACTAATTAGTCTGATGTAAGCTTACAGCACTTCATTTAGTGTTACTGAGTCTGCTGCATTGCTGATCCACTTTCAGGGTTTTAACAGTCTTTAATGGAGAAGAAGTTGTTTATTAAAAAAAAAAAAAAAAGAGGAAAGAAAAAAAGAAAGAGAAAGAAAGAGAGAGAAAGAAAGAGAGAAAGAAAGCAAGAAAGAGAGAAAAGAGAGGAAGAGAGAAAGAAAGAAAAGAGGGAAGAGAGGAAGAGAGAGAGGAAGGAGGGAAGGAGGGAAGGAGGGAAGGAGGGAACGAAGGAAGGAAGGAAGGAAGGAAGATAGGAAGGAAGGAAGGAAGGAAGGAGGGAAGATTCACTGAGCCCTGATATACTTCAAAAATTAAAAATGCTGTCTAGTACACCGGAAAGTATCATTATTATTGTTCATAAACAGTTACGTACTTCAAGATGACTTAGCTATGATCATATTATTTATATGGGTTCAGTATGTGTTGAACAACATGTTAATTCGTGTATAGCCATGTCTATCAGAACACAATGGCTTGCACACCAAGAACCTAAAAAAGACATTTACATCTAAGTGTAGTGTCAGCTAAGAGTCAGCTCTGCGTGGCCTGATTCAGGTATTTGTTCTGAAAATCTCTAATAAAGAGTGAGAAATACAAGGTAAAAAGTGGCTCAGAGATGACTTTGACAATTGTCTTGTTATTTCAATTAACATTTCTTCGATATTGTTAGTTTGTGCTGTTATGCTAAAATATCCATTGCTATTGTATCTTTGGGTTTTAACCAAAGTTGCATTCCTGAATACCAACAGTTATGGATGTGCTCTGTTTGCTTTCTGAAAACATAAGCATTGCAAGAAATTAATGTAAACTGTGGTTTGAATTACAACATTTCCAGCCAGTATCTTAGAAAAATAGTGTTCAACAGTTTAAAGTTCAAGATACATCATTTCAGTATTTGAAATATTAATCTGATAACACATTTCTGCATACTGTATTGGTTAGCACAGATTTATTTAATTGTGGTGGCAGGTATTTGCCTGAGGATAGTTAATTATACATATTTTCAGCTTTTCAAGGTAAAGTCTCGTGTTTCTTTACTACTACAATTGATGTGTGCAAAATTAATTCATCCATTTATGAAGTGTATAGATATGTTTTGGAGGAGCATGTATAATCAGCTTAAAAAAAAAAGAATTATCTCAATAAGGACCATTGTCTATGCAGAAAACAAATTTAAAAATCTTTTTTGTCTTTAGAAGGTTACAGTTCATACCACACCTGTCAAGGTTTGGGAATTCATAAAGTTCAATTTGAATCTACTGGAGAGCCGCTTGAAAAAAAAAAAATATATATATATATAAATATATATATATAAAATTTTGTCATGTATAGAAATGTATCATACTCACATAATTTAGAAAATTAAAGGACTCAGGTTTACTGCTCACGTAGCTAGATAACAGGTAAAATGTGTTTGAGAAATGAGATTACCTTTATCTAAGTATACAAAACTGAGATACGAAACTGAGGTAGTCTTTAAATCAGATTTTTTTATCTTTTTCACATGTTTGACATTCACTGGGGTTTACAGGGACATGTGCTAGCTGTTTGATTTCTAAAACAATAGATATATTTATTTTATTTTATTTCAATCTGATACCTATTTTATTCCATATATATAGGCTTTTCTCAATTTTAAAACACTACTTGATTTAGTAAAAACTCTCTTTTGTGGCAAAGACAAAAGAAATAAGAATTCATATAATGAGAAATGGAATGTCTGAAATAAAATTATGCATAGTTTGGTACAATTCAACATAATTGGCAACCTTTGCTTCCAGGCTCATGGTTGATTGAGGATGGAGATTAAATTACCATTCATAATACTGGAGAGGTGGTCCATTCAAGTCATGGCTTAAATACTGAATGTTGACTGACAAATATGGAGAAACACCTGGCAACTGTATAAATCTTCTGGGAGCAATTTAAATTACTATGAAGGGGAGAAAAACAAAAGAACAATAACAAAACAATTATATTCCAAAACTTTATTTCAACTATCCTAAAAAAATACAATTTAAAATAATTTCTGTGACATTTATATCAACTTCACATGCTCTTGACTACATCATCAAGTAAAGTAACTATTTCTCTGTGAATGTACACCTGCATTACCATTAAATAAAAATTCACCATCAGATTCCATTCTTACAGTCTGTTTGCTCATTGAAAAACACATAACTATTCTCCTTAATGATATAAAAAATCCACTTATAATGGTCTATTATACATCCTTTCACTTCTCTGAAGGAATATTTATTTATTTATTTATTTACCTATTTATTTATTTATTTTCTGTTAAATGCTGGAGTGTTTCTTATATTATACTTAAATGGTCTTTGGATCTCACTGTATGAGAACAACATGTTAAAAAAAAAAAAGAAAAAAGAAAAACTTGATCAAATATGATTTACCCTAGACCCATTGCTACATTTTTTCAATGAGCTATTTTCCACTGTTTTCAGGAAAAGATCATGGTACAAGGCACTGCTTTTTAGTAGGATTCACACTTGCAAAACTCCAGATTAGAGTTTTGAAGGAAGTTCATGAGGTTTTTTTTTTTTTTTTTTTTTTTTTCTTTTCCCTGTTCTTTTGAACTGTAGCTATTATAAATCTGGAAATTTTGAAGCTGAAACAGCAAACAAATATGTTTGCACCTGTACATAAATGTATTTATGTGTGCTTACATGTACACACTTAATTGCATGTCCTTATAAGTGCTTAAAAGTGAATTTTTGTCATCTGTAGCACTCATAATATTCTTGCTAAATTTAAAGGGGAGAGTATGTGTATGAGAGACAAAAATGGTTTCTTCCTTATGCTTACTGGTATATATATATGACATATATATATACACATTATATCTAGAAGCACAGATTGTGTAAATTAGCATATCTCTATTAACTCATTATAAGAACGAGTCAAGTAGGGAATCTCTGCTACATGAATGTGCTAGACTACTGTCATATAGATGACCACAAAGGGGTCCTTCCTGAACTTTGTAGAAAGGGAAGCATGGACCAAAATCTGGAAAAGGGGAAATCTTCATTGGGATTGTACAAAGATTTGTCTGCATGGACTTATTACACGGCTGTTACTATAATTTATCTTAACCCTTGACCCTGCTTGCAATATTGCTTCCTGAATGAGGAAAAGAGAGTCATATAATTTAAGATTTGAGTTAAAAAAAAAAAAAAAAAAGGCCAACCCATTTCCCTCTGCAACATCTCTCTTCTGTCTTGGACTTCTTCCTAGCTGAAAGAATTTGTTAGCAGTTGGTGAACTTGCAGGTTGCATTCTGGTAAAACTGTGCTAGAATATGACAACAGAAGCTTTACACTTTATCTTTTCAGTTAATAGCTCTAAATCCTGCACTCCTAACAGGTATGATAGTGTCCACAACATTACAGTAAATGAAAAAAAAAAATACTAGGTCTTAAAGAGGTCTTATACGTGAATCCTGAGATAAAATAACACATATATTCATAAAATCAGTTAACTCACATCTGAGTATGAGTGAATTTTGTTACAGCAAACACATACTTCACTTGATTTACTTCTCTTTTTACATATTATTCTTAATTTTCTGGCATTTGCCAGTTGGCCGAGTCTTTGGCTCATATATACATACAATATGTGCTTTAAAAAAATTCTAGGATATTTTCAAGTTGATAAATGTACCTGAATAATACTGATAAATAATCTGAAATCTCAGTGAAAACTTTTGGAAAGATTAAGGATAGATGACATTTTCAATGCTTGCTTAACACAGAGAAAGAGACCACAGACGGCCAAAATATGCTGCAAAACTAAAAAACAAAACAAAGCCAACAAAAAAAAGTTGGCAGCCTTGAACTGTCTTAGAGGAAAGTAGGTTGAGATAAAAATTTATACTTTCACTTTGTATCTTAGAATTAAATCTGTCCAGTCACGCAATCCACAGATGTATCAGGAGGTTTTGATGAGTTTTGCAAAAACATTAAGTATTAATTAGGAAAGCTTCCAAACCTACTCAGCAAATTTAAAGGTCTAGGAAACTCATTGAATTTGGTTAATATTTGCTTGCTTGCTGATTTTTATTTTTATTTTTTTTTTTTTGGGGGGGGGGGGGGGGGGGGGGGGGCAGGAGGTTAGACTAGACAAAGCTCTTGCAAATCTTACAAATCAGCTTAATATATAGCAAAATGAGCTTCATGCTGCATCAACAGTGTTACAAATCTACAAATCAGAAGCATTAGTGTGGGTCATACTGACATATTGAAAGGTGACCAGCATTTTCCATCATCTTCTCTATTTGTGAGGTGAATCAAAATCAAGTTACTTTCTGAGTCAGGCATGCTTTTAAACAAACAACAACAACAAAAATAAACATTGTTTTTCTTGATTCCTAGTCACCTTGTTGCTAGTCAAATCTAAACTATTTCTCTTGTGTTGTATAGCTGAATCATTATGCATTATTTCTTTTTTTTTTTTTTTTTTTTTTTTTTTTTTTTCCTGTCATTCAGGAGAGCTGTGTATATAAATGGCATACCAATAAAATACTTAGTCTAGCTGACATCATAATTCTGGTGTCTACAACAAAAATTCCATTTATCTTTTTAAGTTGGTTATTAAGAAAAAGTAAAGAAATATTTTTTACTGTATTGTAATTGTACTAACTTGTGGCATGGACTGACCTTAAAAAATATAGACCATGTATTTAGTTATGGAGCAAGTAATACTAAAATCCTTGCAGAGAAAAACAAAACAAAACAAAACAAAAAAACCACACTGAATTTAGTTTCCTGCTAACATATGAAAACCGAATAAATTTGGAAGTCGTAAGTTGTGTTATTACCATGGCATTTAAAAAATGTCGAGTTATTCATGTCAAGTCATTAACACCAAAATTTTCATGGGTCATAATGTAGTGTCTATGAGATGATTTGGGGATTAAAATGTGAATTTTTAAAACAACACTTTTGTCTCAGCCAAAATTAACTTGAATGTGTTTAGGAGGGTTTAACCTCCTAGTAGGTGTTTTTGCAAGGAAGAAGCTAAGGAAGGGAAACCAAAGAAAGATATAACAGAATAAAAACTTATTGTGGCTAATTCTGGTTCACCTATTAAATCAGAAAGGGCACAAAAACATGCATCACATAAATGATGCTATGAAAAAGGTTAGAAAGAAAAGCCTTGTCTAACAAGGCCTACTCTCAAGTTGTACTTGAATGAAAACTGAAAATTTATTGAAAAATGATAATTCACTTTGTTTCATTGGTTTCTGAGCCTTTTCAAATTTTCTCCAAACAAAGAAGTTACAGAAAGGTGAATAAGATTATTCCAGAAACATTTCTGGTACTGTGGAATAATTGGAATCTTACTAAGACTGTTTTCACAAGCCAGCAAATCTCCCAGTGCAATTTCCAATGTAATTTCCAGACAATTATTGTATAAGTAGAACTAAGTTTCTGAGCTTATAAATTTCCTGCTTTTTGGTATTTTGACATTTTTGACATTATTGAAAAGCAATAATCTAAGACTCCAAAAAATAACACCCACTATCACTATACTTTTTCTTCATGCTAGTTGATCATACGTAAAAAAACAGCTATTGTATTTGGTAAGGCTATTACCACATACTAGTACAGTTACTAATCACCCCTTGTCAGCTCGTTCAACACCAGATAGAGAGCATAAACTTTACAAGTAAAAAAAAAAAAAAAAAGGAAAAAGGAAAAAGTATAAGTTTTAGACTCAACTTGGAGGTAGTCGTGTTGGCATATTCCAGTCTTTATGAGCAAGGAAGTGAATCCAAAATACAACATGCTGGAACATAAACATAGAGCTCACATAACCTCTGTGCACTCATGATGAAATGTGTAACTACATTTTGCATTAAAGGTGCTGTAATTTTTAGTTTTGATTTAGAAACTGCATTTGCATCACCCGTATGAAGCATTATATCAATGAGACATATGTCACTGTGGTTTAGACCACTACATTTTGGACAATTTGCATTTGTGATCAGTCTATTTGCATAACTCTTATTAAATGTACTCGTGTCATGAACAGTTATGTGGGAAATGGTTGCCTCTAATGTGGGAGACAACCCCCTTCTATTCCCAAAACATATGGACAAAGCCAGGAATATAGGGACTGGAGAGATTAAGAAGCAAAACCACATCCTTTGCATTTGCACTGCACAAATCCTGGATCTGGAAAACTAGGCTTTAATAATGTGAAGGGACAGAAGCCACTTTAATAAACCAAGGTCCCAGAAGTTTCAGGCTCTGGGCAGTACAGTCTAGTATCTTTTTCCCTCCACAAATTTCCCTGGCCTAAATCTTTCTGGGCTCAGACTTTGGTTACATTACAAGAATTTCATCCTTTTACTGAATTGCTCTAGCATGTCGATATCAAACAGGATCAAATGAATGAAACATTATATGAAGCCCAGAGACTGATGTAAAGGATTGTCAGACTCTACATAACCTTAATACAGAGATATTGACATCTGCCAACAAGGTAAAAGAAGAGAAATTAATGTCTTTGTGGCAATTCTGAGAGCATCATCAAGGAAGATGGACATCTGGACACTGTGAATGTCGAGTTGTACACATAACTAGGATGCATGCATGACGAGGGAGTGACTTGAATGTTAATTTTCAAAATGCTTTAGGAATACAAACAAATTTGTTGATCAAGTGGAAAATAATTGGGAAAAGCTCCCCAGAATGATTTAGCTGTCCCCCAGTACCCTGACGGTTTGCAGCCACGACTTGGGAAGAGAGAGGACCTCTTATGTTGTTTATGCTAGTCTCTTGCAAGGAGCATGTTTAAAATAGTATCAGGTGTTTATTTTGAATCATCTAAATTTTTCTGTGAATGACAGACCTGAATTTCGAACTCAAAATCACCATTATTGTGGCATAAATTCATTTCGATTCAGCTTTCAAAGTCTGTCTTGAAACTACTAAGGTTCCACTTTCCTGTGTGAAAATCGTTCCAGGATTTTAGCAATCAGACAGCTAGAAATGTTTTCATTCAATAAAAAATCTCGTTTGCATACAATCTACATTTCATACAAGTATGTTGTATCTTGGATTGAATTTGAAAGGTGGACCATTAAGTGGATAAGGAAATGGCTTCACGGCTACAATCTGAGGGTGTAGCTTGGGGTCAATGCCACTATGTCCAGGTGGAGGCTGGTGATGAATCGTGTATCTCAGGGGTCTGTCTTGGGACTGGTGCTGTTTAATATCTTTATCAATGATATACACAGAGGTATCAAATACTCCCTCAGAAAGTTTGCAGATGACACTAAGCTGAGTGGTGCAGTTGATACAACAGAAGGAATGGGTGAGGTTCAAAAAGTCCAAGTGTAAGGTATTGCAT
This sequence comes from Cygnus olor, assembly GCF_009769625.2. Classification (NCBI taxonomy): domain Eukaryota; kingdom Metazoa; phylum Chordata; class Aves; order Anseriformes; family Anatidae; genus Cygnus; species Cygnus olor. The sequence continues at coordinate 27,316 of NW_024429057.1, forward strand.
CTGTGTTGGGGCAATCCCAAACATGAGCACAGACTGAGAGAAGAACTCATTGAGAGCATCCCTGCAGAGAAGGACTTGGGGATTCTGGTGGATGAAAAGCTCAACATGAGCCAGCAGGGTGTGCTTGCAGCCCGGAAGGCCAGCTGCATCCTAGGCTACATCAATGGAGAATTGGCCAGCAGGTGGAGGGAGGGGATTGTCCCCCTCTGCTCTGCTCTTGTGAGGTTCCACCTGGGGTGCTGCGTCCAGTTTGGAGCCTCCTGCACAACAATGATGTGGATCTGTTACAGCAGGTCTAGAGGAGGGACACAAAGTTAATCAGATGGCTGGAGCACCTCTCCTATGAAGAAAAGCTGAGAGAGCTGGTGATGGTCAGCCTAAAGAAGAGAAGGCTCCAGGGAGACCTTATTGCAGCTTTTCAAAACTTAAAGGGGGCTTATGATAGGACAAAGGGGAATGGCTTTAAAATGAAAGAGAGGAGATTTAGATTAAAGGTTAGGAGGAAATTCTTCCCTCAAAGGGTAGTGAGGCACTGGAACAGGTTGCCCAGAGAAGCTGTGAATGCCCCATCCCTGGAGGTGTTCAAGACCAATTGGATGTGGCCTTGGACAACCTGAGCTAGTGGCGTCCCTGCCCATGGCAGAGGGGTTGGAACGAGATGATCTTTAATATCCCTTCTAATCTTAGCCATTCTATAATTCTGTCATTCTATGATCTTATTCTTTCCATTTTCCTACATGTTGTTGATTATGCTTTTCTTCTAAAATCTGTTTAAGACTTTCCACATTACTGAATTAAAACTCTACATCATCTCTCTCTGGTCACCCTTCATCTCCTTGCTTTCAAAGACAGGTACTGTTCTGCCATTGCCAACTTCTAGCTTTCACTAATGAATTACATGTCTTTGTTATGGCAAAACTGCCTTTGCAATTTTTGCTAATACTTTCAATATGTTACAAAAATTTCTTCTCTCTTCCCCAGTGTTTTTTTTGTGAAGCAATCTAAGTTAGGCCTGTATATTAGATGCTGCAAAACCTTTTTAGCCCATTTCCTGTCTTGATTTCCATTAAAAAATACATCTTTCATCATTTCATAGTGCCTTATTATTTAGTGAGAAGCATCCAGGAGATTCACCTGTCCAGAGTGAATCACTAGAAATAGGAAGAGATCTGGAAAAAATTATTTGCTGGTTTTTCACAATAATAAGACCAAATCTTTTGAAAGATTGATCTTCCAGTGAGGTTTGCATGCCTTGACAGAAGCTGTTAACTCTAGGGCATTGATTATGCGTTTAGCAGATACAAAGTTTTTGTCTAGAACAACCTATTTCTGATGTCTGTAACTAGCCCCTTTTTAACCTGCAACTTGCTTCAATCATAAAGTGAAACCTGTTGTGGTTTAGCCCGGCTGGCAACCAAACACCACACAGCCGTTCGCTCACCCTCCCCCCTCCCTCTCCGGGATGGGGGAGAGAAACGGGAAAGTGAAGTCTGTGAGTTGAGATAAAGACAGTTTATTAAGACAGGGAAAGAATAACAATAATAATAATAATAATAGTATTAATAGTAATAATGTGTACGAAATAAGTGATGCACAATGCAATTGCTCACCACTCGTTGACCGATGCCCAGCCTATCCCCGAGCAGCCGGCCCCACCCCTCCACCCCGGCTAGCCACCCCTATATATTGTTCAGCATGACGTCAGATGGTATGGAATACCCCTTTGGCCAGTTTGGGTCAGCTGTCCTGGGTCTGTCCCCTCCCAGCTCCTGCTGCATCCCTAGCCTGCTCGCTAGCAGGACAGAGCGAGAAGCTGAAAAGTCCTGGCTTGGTGTAAGCACTGCTCTACAACAATTAAAACATCAGCATGTTATCAGCGCTCTTCTCATTCTAATCCAAACATAGCACCCTGCCAGCTACCAGGAGGAAAATTAACTCTGTCCTAGCTGAAACCAGGACAAAACCATAGGTCAGTTTTACTAAAAGGTTATGATACTCGGTGCACAGTTGCAGCATAACATAATTATTAGATGTTATGTGTGCCAGACTGATTCCCAGTGGTGAATCATTGGAGAGTTAGTAGTGGATATGGGAACATTGCTTATTTATATTCCTGGCCAGCACCTATATGCCATATGTAATCAAGTTAAAAAAACACTCCACTTTTAATCTAGTAGAGAGAAAAGAAAATACAGATAAAATATGATCCTATAGTTCTTTCAAACAAGAGATCTCATGTCAATAAAAATGTTTTAAATGTATATTATGAGGTCTTTACTCTCTACATTATTTCTAATTTCTACCTCTAACAAGAAATTATTGCACTTGCAAAGAACCATAATCCATATGTAGGATTCAGGATGTCAACACTACATGGTCTTTCTAATCAGAGTCACAAAACACATTGTTTTATAAACTTAAATATCTGGAAATCCAAACAAAATTAACTTTTAAGTAGAAAAAAATAGATATATACTTTCAACACACGCAGCAAACTTAGACACATACCGTGCAAAGCTGTATTATTCCATCAGTCTGAAAATGAGACCATGGGAGATTAGGGTCTCTGAAAGGTTCATATATATGTTGCAGGTAAATCTTAAAACAGAGAGACACATTCCCAACATTTTCTTGTAACAGTGTTGTCTTCACTCACTTACAAACTACAAGAACAAATATATTAGAGGCAAGAGCTTCTGTCTTTCTTCCTACTTTACATTAATCATTTTTTCTGGGGTGAGGAGACCAAGAATCACACTCTTGTTACTGAACTCTACTGATGAGAGGTTACACGTGTTCACTTCCCTCACAGCTAGAGTGAGAGGGCAGATTCTTAATGTGGCAAGTCTCTAAGAAGTCAGAACCACTTAAATCTTGAATTTCTAAGAGTGTGCCAAAGTGAACTTGGCTGTGCTTTCTGTAGCTGTGGACCACAAATTCTTCAAAAACACCTAAAGAACTGTGCATCATATGCCCATAACTGGGTTGCTTATATAAGAGAGAAAAAATTATTACTACTCCATGTTACTATTGAAGTCAAAAATTGTTGAGGACACAGAAAGAGATGTGACAATATTAAAAAATCTGTAGGGGAAGAAGTCGATAACATCCAGACAGCACTTGTCCGCAATTACAGACAGGGATCAGAGAAAATAATAATAATAAAAAAAAACATGTTGAAAGATTATGAGCAGAACAGGTTAGTCACATTAAGTATCTGTTGTGTAAATTTAATCCAAATAATTAAAAAAAAAAAAGGAACAAAAAAAATTATAGAAGTGGTATACATATGATAAACAAAGAAACAAGCAAACAAAACAGGATCCAGAAGAACATAATACAGGGCCATTTTTACTGAGTTATCCATTTAACATGCACGCATTGTGACAGTGACTAAGACCGGGGTATGTGCCATGTAGAGATAACTGGTTCCAGTCAGCCCTAATGATACTGCCGTTATCAAAGCAGGCACAAGAGCATGCTCGTCCCTGCAGTCTCATTGATACTGAGCACCTGGATGTGCACATTAAGCTGCAACCCAATAAACAGTGGGCATTTGTTAATTACAAAACAAAAAAATGAATTAACTTGTGGTTTCCGTTACCTGGAAATTGTGTTTAAAGCTGTTTGGAAGTATCAGGAATCCAAAATTGATAGCAGTGGTCAAAGCACAGGCAGGTTTCTAATGGTTTCTTGGAGGGTTGCTTATAAGTCTCAGTTTCCAATATCCAATACTCTGGGGCAGGCCTATCCATGCCAGTCTAACTAGCTTTTATGTCTTCGCAAAATCCTCCACTTCAGAGGAGGAACCAGCAAGTCCTGGACTTACAGGAGCTGAGATTTCAGTTACTTGACTCATGTGAGCATGAAAGGCCACAAATAACAAAGCTGCAAGACTTTCTGGCACTGCATGGTCTAATCCTGGTTACACAAGGGAGTCCAACCTGGAGCTAGACATATTGGTCAACAGTTACTGGAGTGTCCTAGAGCTTTGGGCTTTTTGAACATTCACAATGAAGAGTTTGGGAATTCATCCTCTATGTACTTGCTAGCTTTTCTTTTAAATTGTCTTGCAGAACTAAGTGAATGTTTGAAAACAGAATATCACTGAGATGTTCTAATTTAAAAGCCAAAGGAAAAAAAAAAAAAAGACAGAGGGTGATCTTAGCCTGGATCATTCCAGGGTCTGAGCAGCATGACAAACAACGTGAAAGGGATAAGTCAGTGCTTGATCTCAGTGCAGGGGGCTGACAGGAGCATCAGGTGGTCTGCAGCCAATAAAACAGCAAACAGTTACTACAGCCTGGAGAAGTCTTCAGCTAACATTAACTATTATTGCAGACAGATCCTCTGCCTTACTTATCTTCTTGTACTCCTGGGCAAAAGGTGCATTCAGGTGTGGTGCTGTGGGAGTGTTGTGGTACTACTGAAGAAGTTTGTGACTCACATGATGTTGTTCAGGACTTTAAGAAAGGAGAGCCATTACTCTGATTCTCCACTAACTGTTATGGGCTTGGGCTCAAGTCATATACTGTAAGAAACATAAAACATAACTCTCTAGAGAACATCTGAGATTAAGAAGCATTTCCTTTAGCTCATTTAAAATTTTTTTTTTTGATCTATTGCATATTTCTTGCATATTTCTTCATACGTTTACAGAATTGAGATATCTGTTATCATAAAGGGCTCTAACTGCAAATATAACACTTGATTATCCAAAATCGTTTCAAATATCTTTCCAAAGGGGTAATTATTGTATATTCTGATTTAGGCAGAATAAGAAGACCACAAAGTCTGACTATGGAAAAACATAGTAACACCTGTAAAAAGGCTGTATCATGGCTTTCCTTCAACATTGTCAAGCTTCAGAAAAATAAAGAAAAAACCCAAACCTTACAAAGGCTAAGAAATGTTAATCTCACATAGCATAAAAGTTCCACATACAACATGAAGCAAGCAGTGTTTGCTTAGAGAAGTTAGTGAACTCAAGGTAGTGTAATTCAGAAGTACATTAGCTTGTATAGTTTAAAGGACTAGAAATATTGGCTAGAAGTGATGTTATAGGTCTTGCCGCCGCAGAATAAGAGGAAAAATCTGAGAAGGCTGAATTCTAAAAATGTGGACTGATTAAGTAGTTGCCAAAAGGACACAGTGCTCAGGATTCATGCTTTTTGTTTATTTAACCATCACTCCATTCATTGACTATGGAGGCTAAGGAAACACAAATCATAAATTACCTAAATGAATCAGAAACTGTCTAATGAAGATAGTTTACCTTCTAAAGAAATACAAAATGTATGCAATATTATCCAGACATACAAAATAGAAACAATGGTTAATTATTTATTTCATCCCTTTGGTTGCTTTAATATCTTTTCCTCTTTCTGTCAAACTATTTTTCTTTAACCAATCTTCCTGCATCAGTAGAGAATTTGAGCATATGGCAAAAATGTGTTGTGGGTTTGATGACGGAAATTTTGATCTATTCTTCAATTCAGAGCAGTCAAGCTAACATTACCTGGCAATACAATGAAGTTATTTAATTATTTAATTACTTGAGAAATGTTTTCCCTGAAGAGTAGAGAGGTCTTTGCTGCTTTGGAAATAATTATTTATTGAAGATTTTATGTAGTGATAGTGGAAACACCCTGAAATTTTAAGGATGCATTGTCCCTTATATAAAAATGCCATTAGAGATAGAAAGATTTAGTTACATCTGTTAACCATTAGACTATGTAAGAGATAAAAAAAAAAAAAAAAAAAAAAAAAAAAAAAGTTTTGATCATCAGCTGTCAAATACTGCTAAAACAGAAGTAATTTCTTTAGAAAGCTACTGTAAAGCCTAGTAACATGCAGATTGTCCAATCCTCCAATGTGAACCCTTCTGTGATGCTATTCTGAAATCAATCAATAAAGAAATAAATTTTAAAAAATATATTTTCTCTCCAGATCAGTCCTGAAGTCCTTCACAACTATGTATCATCCACCTGCTTCTGAGGTTAGAATTAAGCATCCTCTTTCCAAGATTTCTCAACACATTTCCCTCGGTTTTATATTTTTTTATTTCCAACCAAAACTGTTCTTAACTAAGTCAAACAAGACCCACATATGGTATACATGTATATGTATACGTATACGTATATGCATATATAAGTGCTAACAGAAAACCTTACTAATCAAAAGTAGCTGAAGAGGATGGTAAAACGTGCTCATCGGTTTGCCACTTTTTATCCTGTCAGGCTCTAAATTTATGTTTGCCATAAGCTCTTCTTTTTTTTTTTTTTTTTCCTTTTTTTTCCTTTTTCTTTTTAGCAGAAAAACTTGCTTTTTCTCAAGTTTCCCAAGGGGAAACAAAACTGAAGCTTTTGTAGAAATGTAAACTACTTTGGTCTTGTTAAAGGAATATAGTAACATAAAAGGAAATGTCCACAGATTGTTTGAAAAGGGCTGTCAGGACAGAAGAAAATAACATAAACTGGGCTGTTCTAAAACTTAAGTCTTTGGACTGGTTTCCTTTAACAGTTCTGTTAACAATACTGGTACAATATTCCACATATGTTCCAAACTTGCCCCAGAGAAGATCATATTAGAAAGGATTTATCATTGCACAGAAGAATCATGAACAAACAGGCTCACCCTGAGGACTGATTATCTAAAGAACAAGCATACAAAAGTCAAGGTCACATGTAGTGGGTAACAAGATCTCCTGCATGCTGTGGGCTCCTCGGTTTTGAACACTTGAAGAAAAAGAGAGATGTAAACATTTACTAAAACAAAACATCTGCAAGCTACCAATAAGAACTATCATAAATAGATAAATAAATAAATAAATTAAAATAATAAATAAAACCCTGTGGTACTTCAAAAATATTCCTACAAAGCTAACATTTATCATTTTATTATTACTACAAGGCATTTGTCAGAGAGCTTACCTGGAAAAAAATTCTGAATACATATTCCCAGAAGATAAATTTAAGAGAATTAGTTCAGTCTTCTAGGATGGCCTTAAAAATAAATTTTTTTTTTTGGAGGGCAATATAAACAGACGGTCTATCTAATATGAGAATGCTACAAAGTAGTTGGCTTCTTTAGCTTAAGTAATGAGGGTTGTACTCTGTAAGTGCACTAACACATCAAACAATACTGAAGGGAAAGAACGGTTTAAACTAAAACAGAAATAAAGTTGAATTGACTACTAGTTATTTAGGAAATCATATGACTATGAGCCTGAAGAAATGGGGCTCCTGAGAAGCACTCCCAAACAAGTTGTTGCGATAAAAACAAATAAAAGTACTAACTTAAACTGGACTTACGAAAGGCATTATCCAGCACGGTTTCCAGCAGTATCAGGGGACAGCAGTAAAGAGCCCAGCAACTCACTGTATACCAATGTAAATTCTCTAGGTTTTCCTGTTTCTTCTTTTGCTTTTTTTGCTTTAAAATAGAACATGTGTTCAGGTCCACATTTTTTTTCCCCATTCACCTTGCAAAGATATTTCTAAAGGAGATATTTGCAACAGAGTAATCTAATCTGCACACATCTTCAAAAGAGGAGGTGTGTAGGCTGCATAGTACTCCAAAATGTGAGTTAATTTTGCTCCATTTTATGAACTTAATGTTTCATTTTAAGTTGCAGGGTTCATTTTATATCAAAGGGCATATATATGGGCACCACAGCCTTTCAGGACTACAACAGTCTGGTCTTTCATTATTTCTAATTAGGGAGTTTCTTTACTTTCATGCCTGCACATAACTTCTATTACTGTTAATAAGAATTCAGTTTGTGCATTGATCTGAGAACAGACCCTCAGATATTGTGTAAATAGCTTTACAGTTGACTGGTCATTGCTGACCAACTGAGCAAACTGATATCCTCATGCACTACTTAGCAGAAGTTGTAGCTAGACTAGAAAAAAATATTTCATGGGTTCTAAGGGTTAGTGTAGGGGTAAATAAATAGCTTATTTTAGTATAAAACATCATGAAGGCATTAGTTCATTTCATCCTAAGTTAATGTTCACATTTAGCCCTCCTAAAGCTGTCAGATTTGAGAGACATTTCACCACTTCAGAAACAACAGAAGGCAAGATTCACTCCCAAAGACACTATCTGTCTTTGGAAGGTTAATTATCTCCATCCATAAATAAGAAGAGAAAACAGTGGGAATAAATCTTCTCTGGGAAATATCTGACTTTTTTCCCAGTACCAGTACAGAATGTCTTTCTTTCGATGACTAAAATCATGAGCTGACACACTCAGGGTATAAGCCACTGAGTGAGGGAAGCTTTGAGTTAAAAACTACAACTTTCTTTTGCATAGTATATCTAAAAATGTATCAAGAAGTCTATTATCCTTTTCTTACTTAAATTATACAAAATGAATACAAAATTGCATATCTGATTAAATAGATAATTTCTGAAACAACAAATGTTGGTTAAAAGACAGGTGATTAATGGAGGAAATAGTAACTAAACTGGAAATAATTATTTTAAGAAACTGTTGCTATTTTATAAGCAGGTAGTTTACGTAGTATAGCATAATTATTTATAGCTATGGTGCCAGAAATCAGTGATTACTATGGAAATAATCTAAATTTCCCTGCAGTAGCCTTACACGATTTCTCACTAATAAACTACTATGTTCCTTTTTCCAGGCAGTGTGGAGGCAGTCCCACAGCTGTAAATATTGTTCTTTTCTATTAGTGTTACTATTTTGTTATTTCACAGATAGGGCACAACAGAAAGCTGAGCAACAGTAGCATAAATGCAATTTAAAAGGAAAAACAAAACAAAACAGCACAAAACAAAAGCTCTAAGCTTGTGATCTGTCTGCACTATAATCTTGCTTGTTATCACAAGCCTGGATGAACACATAAGGCTTATAGTGAAATTTAGCCTACAAAAAACATGAAGAAAAACAAACTTTGCTGACCTGCAGTGTGGGAAATACAATCTGTCCCATGCACAGCTGTTGAGATTATAAACAAGACCAATTCTAAACCTCCGCTGAGGACATGATAGTGTAGCTGAAGCAGCACTTTTATCCATATTAAAAGTAATAAATAAACTATTTAAAGAGGAAAAATAAATTATCAGAGAGGAGAAAAGGCTGTGAAGTAGTTTGTTTTCCTTCCTGAAAAGTTTAACTACTTGTGAATAAGATATACAAATAAATTCCATTTTCATTTTTATGTGATAGATAGGTCCTATTGTTTTGTAATTCATTTATTTCTCACCTTTCTTTTTTGACTCTGAGCAAACTAAAGCCAGAAAACTTCATTAAATGAGACTGTTACGATAAAAACTCAAGCACTCTAAACCATAGTGAGAGTCTCAAAATAAACAGTGATCCCATGAAAATACCCAGTGGGTGTTGAACTGACATTAGAGCTCTAAATAAAAAGGTGATAAAAACATACCTGTGATACAAATGTTCTTGACTTAAAACAACAAACAAACAAACAAACAAGCAAACAAACAAAAAGCTGTGGAGATGCATTTTTCAACACACAGTCACCCCTAATTTTAAGTACTTTTCTTCCTCTCCTCAACCTTTATGTCATTATGTCCTAAAGTTCACACTGAATGGAATCTGGAACATATGTCTACATGTATATTCGTACATACATGTTATTATGATTTTATCTCCTGTGTGGGATTCAAAAGAACTTCCATATGAATGCAATTCTTTCTCCCTCTCATTCTCTTTCATTCAATCACACAAAAAAAATGAAGACCCAGTGAACTTACTCACCAGCTGGCTTTTTCTTTACTAGAGCAACAGCTACACAGCTTTATTTGGTTTGGATTTTCTCAAATACTAAACTTGTTAACACTCATCAAACACAGGAAAAATAAACAGAACCACATTTAATTTCTCTCTCAATATGAAAGGGCTCTTCAAAGAAACAACATGTTCCTAACTAGACAGTAACAGGTACAGTGCAAAACATTTACAAGACTTAAAATATCTGGAAAGGGCACTCAAATTGAAGTATAATCTTTTTGTTTGGTTCTTTGGCACATAACTCAATATTCGCAGGAAGAATTAGTACCCTACCCACCCTTTTACAACAAGTCAACCAAATAAAGAATGTTTACAAAAGGTGTAGACCCTGTTTTGGGAGAAAAGAAACCCATTTTACTGCCACCAAAGCAGAGTGGTGTGTACAGCTGGTAAATCTTCACTGCAAAATCAGCATCAAATTACTAAGGCCACAAGCTACGTTAGCATAAGTCACTCATTAATTTGATGGGTGAAGGTAAGATTTTCAAACAGCAGACTTCTCATTCTAGTTTTTGTCTTAATCAGCTAAATAACGAGCTGGGGTAGTGTTGCTTAACCAGGCCAAGAGAAGAAGAAAGCAGAATCATCTTAAAACACCAATCCTGGATTTAATAGCCTCAACAAAACACTAAGCAGGTCAGCTTCATGGTTCAGCAATTCCTAAAAGCCCTGTCTACTTCTCAACAGCTTATCTGCAGCCAGTGTGTAAGATCTCCCAATGAGATCTGATTTACAGCACTAAAGGGCTTTGCTGCAAAAATGAAGGGCAGGACTGGTACACTAATTTCTGTATATTCTGTCTGTACACACACTATTATAAATAAATAAATAAATAAAATAACCTGAGAAACTTATTTAGCCCTTATGATAAGGATCTCTTTCACTGACATAAGCAGGTCACAGTGCCTGGAAAAGCTTACATAGAACTCTGCAGCAGTCTGGTTTGTTTTTTCTGGGTCAAAGTCAGAGTTTATCTTGTTAGCTATCTAATTGAACACAGCCATGTGATACAACGGAACTAAGTGCATTAAATGAGGAGGCAGTGGTGGTGATGGAGTGTGTTTATTTCTGTTTGGTGCTGGTGGGTGCAACTTCCTGGAAATTCCTAAATTGCCTTTGGATGGCTATTTTCATGGCTGGAGAAAAAATAAAAATTCCAACTTCTGTAATACATTTTCTGTGCAACACACACACACACACACTTCAAAGTTAATCTAGTCTGTTGTGATGATGAGGTGGTATTATACCTCAAGCACAATGAACATGTCCTGATCCCTATTTGCCTGGGGTAAATCTGGAATAATTTTATTGTTGTCAAATGAACATAACAGATTTACATTGAGGTAACCAAGATCAAATCAGACCCCAAATGTCAAGCAAGGTAAAACCACAAACAACATGATTTAAACCACAGTTGCAATCCAGGGCCCTGTGCAGATCTTAGTAAAGTGAATTATATACGATCACACTTACAAGTTTCCTAGTAATATAGGTTTGCCTTTTTACATAAATGCTTAAGTTATGATAAAAAACAGAACAGCGTCAGTTCTTTTCAGTCTCAACACATTTGTTATTAGCATAAGAAATGCTGCTTATGGCAGAGGCAGCCGTGCTTGAAATTTCTGAATTAATGGATTTGATTTCCTCTTGAGACAAACCATCAGCCTTTCAGTAATGGAAATAGATATAGTTGGTAAAACAAATAAGAAGCTGGCGTGCAGATAAAATGGGTTTCAGTTTAAAATAGTAATGTTGTAATTGAAGTGAACAATTACAGGGTTGCTCCTAGTCACAAAAGAAATACCATGAAAATGAAGTAATGTTTTGTTAAGTATAGTCATTTCATGAAAATGTAGAGCTGCAGATGTCATCGTCTGGAAAAAAAGAAAACTATACTTATTCTCCTTTGCTGAGATCCTTTGATAACATTTTTCTAATTTTAATAATAATTACTAATATAAACCTGAATTTCACATGGGGGAAGGGGAAAGAGAGAGGGAGAGCAAAAGCTTTTTATCTGGTGCTAAGCCAAAAGGGCTTGCTTGCTTTTCAAGGGATTTTGGTTATCAAGGGTCAGAAGCTTTAGTAAGAATTTTAGGAGAGCAGTGGGAGGGAAACAATTTTCTGTTGGTAGAAGAAAGCCCTCTTGTTTGCATTCTTTGTCAGGGCTGTGATACTAGACAGCACGCACAGGGAGGGAAGGATACTGGCAGTGTGGAGGGACAGCTGCGAGGTGGGGGATGGGCAGGAAACAGGCTCAGCATCCGATCTCTTTACTGAAGACATTTTCTCTAAGTGGGTCGAGAATCTGGCTGGTTTTCAGCTATGTACACTGCTGGGGAGAAGCAGAGACTTTCAGTGTTTGAGAGCTTTTCATGTTAACGTGTAATGGTAAAAGTAATGAAGCACGCTGAATGCCACCCTTGTGTCACCTCAAAAATGAAAGTGCATGCATTAACGCCACGCCAACAAAATGCTCTGTCCTGTCCTGTGTTTCTTCTTGCTTCATTTGCATGACTGAGAATGTTCTCAACAAGTTCGTTCTAGAGATTTATTAATGAACAGGTCATGATTAGTGACTTGACAGTCAACAAAATGCACACGGCGTGCCCACCTCCTTGAGATGGGCAAGCCATGCCTGGTGCAAACAATGTTGTCCACTGATAGTATCTATCCATACATTGTCATTTACAACATCATGTGCCCAACACAAGACACCACCGGTGGCTCTGGAATCAACATGTTCTGCTGTGCAGTTCCATTGTTCCAGGAGCAAGTTTTCAGGCATTTTTGGTCTGCTGGTGTATTGGCAGGGATAACTGTGGTGAGGTGTAGGGCAGCCTGGGGTCCCGCAGTCACCACTGGGCAGGGCTGGGTCTCTCCTTGAAGGCTGCAGCTGCCTCTTCCCAGGAGCCTTTCGTGAGAAGACTCTAAATGCAATGTTTTGTTATCTTTCATTATTTAATTATATCAGCCTCCAGTGGCCGTGTGGTATTTCATGCACCCAGGCAGAGCCCTGACACATAAATGAATTTTCTACAACTACTGTGTCAGGCATGTCTGTTCAGCAAGATATAATAGCAGCCTATTTACATATGTCACTCTAAAGTGCTCACAAGGAGATTTTACTGCTTTCTTCACACTCTTGCACTTATGTAAATCACCTACACAGTATAGGTGGATTTCTGAACCGTCAAGTGTTTCTCTTCCATTAGGAGACAATTTTTTGAAACAAATTTATATAAAGTACATCATGGTTTAAATGTGTTTATTACTTTATTTGGTGTTTTAAAAGCTCTTCTGAAATGTTTTAAACAAGATGATGTTCAACCGTGGAATTAAATACGCACTTAATCTGTGGAGGAAATAAATGTCTGACATAAAGATTTAAATCTTTATTTTCCTCCCTTGACATAGTGGCTGGTGACACATAAATGTACTTTTTTTTTTTTTTTTTTTTCCTTTGACAGAGTAATAAAAATCTCATTATCTCTGAATAGGCAGCAATTTGTTATCTAATCTTTTTACCAAAGGTTAGTTAATCAGAAACAAATCCTGATTATTATTTCAATAGAATTAGAAAGACAAATCACCAGAGTACGGCTAAATAGGGCAGGCCTGTGGTTTAACCTGCCTCATTTACATCCAAGTACAATGATTGTCAGGAGCTCGCAGTGAGCAAACAGCCCTGAGAACATAAGCCAGCAGATGGTTTTCTCTCGTCGCTAGCCTTTCCTCTCCTCTAATGCCTCTGATCCCATTACCTCACTGAATCCGTTGCCAGGGTAACTGTTAAATGCTGTGAAAGGCATGGTAATAAAGTACCTGTCACACTGGCAATAAAAGCAGCAGAATTTTCCTGTTCACTGAACTTTTCAGCTCATCAATACTCGCTTTATGGAGAAATTCAGCACTACACACAGGTCAGCTGCAGGAATTGTTCCATGAGGCTTTTGAAAAGCAAACCAAAGTTCATGTAAACATGGGAAAGGTATAATTAAAGACAGGACTTAGAGATGTACACAGAGCTAATACTTTGCTATTTACTGTAGGTTAGGAGGAGATTAGAGATATTCAGGCTTTCCTTTTTTTAAGCATGGTACACAAATAAACTTCACTGCAGGCAGGAAAGTGATTAATCCAAAATCATTTTGACAGTGTTTAAGACAACGACCTCCTTGCATTAGGCTCCTTACTTTTAGCAGCTCTATTCTGACCTATTTGTTAAAGTGGATTTTGGTATCACCATAATTTAATGCCAGAAGGATTCACTTAAAAGTATTTTCCATCATTTGTCTACATTCCATTGTTTTACAAATTTTTGAAGCAAGGTGATGTCTTTAATGTTTGTTTTTTTTGCAATATGTGGCTGATTCCATTAAAACCTTAGTGAAGACAATCTCAGGGAGGAAAAAAAAAAAAAAAAAGCTCACCTGAAAACACTTTTTTCCAGTTTTCTAATGTAATGTATCTTACTACATTTTAGATTCAAAAGAAGAAGAGGGGTTTCAGGGAGGGCTTTTACTTGCTTGTTTGTTTGTTTTCTGTTTTATTTTGTTTTTCCTAGAAATACATGATAAGAGTTTTTTCATTAGGGTACAAGAACTGTTTGCCACTGATCAGAGTAGCAAAAGCATGCCATGCGGAAAGACCCTTCTGACTTCAATTAGGCTCACAAGAAACTGGAAGAACATGCATGAAAAAGAGAGTGCATATCTAATCCTTTTTATTAGCCGTTTGCAGACTCTACACCTTCAGCTCCATTTGGTAATGCCATTAATTATACGACAGTAACCTTAGAATATATAGGAGTTTGCTTGTTGAGATAACTTCTTTCTCTCCTCTCCTTTTTTAAAATTTGCAGACACTTACAGCTGTTATGAAAAATTGAAAACATTTCTTTGACTGGCAGCAAACATGAACTACAGAGCCAATTCCAGTTATAGGCATAAAAGATATGTCTTAAAATAGGAATCACAGTCTATAGTCCTGAGTAAGGATTTAAAGTAAGGATTGTTGCAGATAAATCTTTGCATACACTGTCTTCAGCTTCAGATACCAGGTTCAAGACATATTCTTTGTCAGGCAGCTGTAGTAGGGCCAGATTATATCATTTTGAATGAGGCCACATTTGCTGCATTCCTAAAATTTCCAGAACTCCAAGAGCTGTTTGAGGCAGAAAGGACTGGAAGCTTGTCTTAGATATTTTAGTGACTGTTTTTATAATGTCATATTTCAGTTTCCTGTGTAGACCAGCCTTCCCCAAAGTGCTGGAAATCTTCAATAGAAGTTTGTATGAGGAACAAGCCAACTGCACTGTAAATTCACACCTTTTTCAGAGAAACATTTATTACCCACATAAAATAAAGGAATTTATGCTGATCTCTAACCTAGAATTAAGCTGGATCATTTATGAGATTCAGAAACTCTACATTTCTCTGATATCTGGCAGGTATAACACCTCCAGTTATAGCTAAAATTGGAAACATGTCTTCAAACAAGCAAATATTCTTGCTCTTTCCAGGTGACTAGTAGAGTAAGCAACATTCCTGTGAGATCTTCAGACCATTTGGCAAGAGTAGAAAGCCTAGCTAAGATACCCTGGGCAGAGTCTTTGCTTCATAGTTTTTTGTCTTTTAAAACAGCAAATGTCAGGAAGGGAGATGTGTAGATTTATGTTCAAAGATAACAGTTTTTAATATCTGCCATTGTTCTAATTTAAAAGTTACTTTAAAGTGTGTGCATACGGTATTGTTTGTGATTACACTTTGGCAGCGTGCAGACATAAATGAGACGTTGACATAGATAAACTCCTTCCTTTTAAAAAATGTGTGAATATTCATGAGCAACATTTGTCAGCTCATTTTCCCAGCTCTGGTCTGAATGAGCAGTACAGGGTGTCTGTGCTCGGTGTGAGCTTGCATGGAAAAGTTGCTCTGCCACCCAGCAAAAGCTCTTGGGGGAAGCAGCACAGCCTTCCAGCGGCAGCTCCTCACTCCAGCTTGCTTCCACCATCCCTTCAGATGCAACTGCCTGTGTAAAAACATTAGAGTTCATGCCGGGCTTAATAATAAATGGCTACATTCTTGGTTGACCATAGGGATATATCGACACACTGTGGATTTACCTCACCAAAACATGCGAAGTTATGGTGTCAGAAAGAAAAAAATGTTGTCAGAAGAGCATTAGACCTCTGGTCTTTGGGAGAGAAAGAAAGAGAAGTAATTGTACCCCTTCTTCCATCAGGTGCTGTGTCCTTGCCATTGTCCTCCACACTGTGGCCAGGCTGGTTATACAGCATGTGGTTCCTTTCTCCTCTGATTAAACTCATCACCAAGAGGTGGAGCGCCCCCCCTGAGCAGCACCACAACCCCCAGGCAACTCTACTTGCCACCTATAAGGACTGCAGGGCCTCACGCAGGCTTTTTGCAGGTGTGGATCATGGCCTTTCACTTTAATTGAAACGGACAAATGAAGGTGGAACGGTACAGACCTAGGCCCACCAGGTACTGCTGTGGATTTTCTAACTTCACTGACCAGAGTCAGTATCTGGCTGCCCTCAGTAGCGATCACACCAGAGCAGCTTGCTTTTTAAAATAGCTGTACATTTAGTGATTCTGGTGAAGTCAGGACTTCCTTGGAAATTTTTGTCCTGTTCCTAGTTTGGTTACAAATTAAGACCACAGCTCTATCAGAAGCAAAAATCCACCTCCCCACTCTATCTTCCATTTATAGTGTTTATTTATTTCACCTCTTTTATCTGCTTGAGATAGGAATATTTTCCTTATTCCATTTCTTTCTCTGAACATTCTCACTGTCTGTCATAGCTGTTGGTAATGAAGTTCAAGGAGAAAAAAAGTGCATAAAAACAAATTTAAAACATATTGAACTACTCCTTCACAGCGCACTTTGTAGCAGGCCAAACTCAACTGAGAACCACAAACAGGGAGTAAATAACACACTGCAGCAGATTTCAATGGAGTCATATTGATTTGTAGCAGTCAACTAACCAAAATGCACCTATTAATCTTTGTGGAGTGAAAGAATTGGAAAGAGTGAAAGATCTGTCTCTCAGGATTACTATATGGCTTATTTGATCTTACCTATGCTCTTGATTGATCCTGCTAGCTTATATTGTACCCATATCTTATTCTAGGACAGTGAAATAATGCAAAAGTACATCTCCCTTTGTTTTCTTTTAATGTCTTCCATCATGCTCTCTGTATTGTCCCTTTATTCATCTACAAATTAAAAATTTACAGCTCTCATATCCAGCATGGGCAATTATGTATGAACATCAATCCAATCACTTACTCTGAAATAAAGGTTTATGATGCAAAGCAGTTTTTGTAGATCTTCATATTGCTAGTGACCAGAGTAGCAATGGGAGGGGGGACAAACCCCACATCAACCCTGCATTCTTGATGTCGCTGCTGTTTTGAGCTGTGACTTCCTGCTCCCTAAAGAAACAAGACACATCAAGCAGTGCCTAAACTGTATCCTCTTCAAACACTGGGAATGATATTTCAGCAAGTTTTAGCTTTCAGCAGCAACATATGTGGCAGCAGCTGTGCAGTAGTACTTCGAGACCATGGGTACTTTGGAATCCAGTAAGAAAAATGTGACTAGCGTATAAAGAGCAGGAAGGGAAATTTTCTTCATAGAAAATTGTGCTGAGACTTGAGAAGCTTAAAGGACTAACAAACAGATGGCTTCATCCACTTGCATCTGATATTCTACTCTCCAAAATTTGAATAGATTTTTTTAATATATGTGAAATAATATATATATATAAATACATATTTCTAAATATATATGAAAAATATTCCTATTACAAATCACCCACAATTTTAGCTGAGTTGTGTGCATCAAAGTTTTGCACCAAAGAGCATAAGTTGATCCCTGACTAGCCTCTTTTCGTCTCCCTCTACTCAAAATTATCTGTATTATTTTGGTTTCTATATGTTATCAACAGAAAATTCATGGTCACAGATTGAAGATCAAAGATGAAATTTAATCTTCAGATTCTGCTGCTCATGCTTATAACCACTCAAGCGCCACTCCTGCTCTCTGTGACAGCAGTAGAATCCTTGATTCAATTATAGGTTACAGTCAATGGGGATCATGCTTTAATCTGTGTACAAACAAAGGATGAAAGAACATGTATCCATTCTAAGGATGATACTATTATAGTACAATGTCAGGCAACATTGCAGTAATACAGTCTGGTTTCAGAAATGGATGAGATTAAATTGTCTGCTAGGTTATGCCTGCCTGTTATGTACAGACTGGCATACATATTGCTCTGCTTGTCTGTCATTTATCTGGCTCTCACAAAGACTCTGATCCACTATACCGTGTGATCACACAAATTGCAGTGAGTTTGAAGGATTCCCAGCATTATGCAGGATTTGACCATTATTCTAAACTGATAGGATTTTTCGAATACCATTGATTACTAGATGTTATTCAGGGGAGTAATTCCATTGAGATAATTGACATTTTTGCTCAAGTGTTAGCATGTTCACGTATCAGGATGTCTGGAATCAGTTTCCACATTTGCCAACATCTTTTTAACACTCAGTGTTAAGTTTTTTTCCAAGGTCAATTTAAAGGGAGAGGTAACTTTGAAGACAGCAGAGCAGTCCATGGTGATGACAGCCTTCCACTGTGTTGCAGTAAGACACTTTTATAAATCACACTGGCATTCCCTGAGCTCCATTATTATTATTTCAGTTGGGAAAGACCTTAAACACAAGCTTAATTTCCAGACACGTTTCAAGTAACATGGAATTTTGGCATGTGCTTAAATGCTTCCACCTGAACATGATGGGAGGCAACAGCAGAGCGAAAGTCTGTTTTCTGGGAGTAATGACTCTTCTCTGGGAAAATTCTGCACTTCTGGCCCTGATGCGTTGCTCCCACCTCTCCCCAATTTCCACCCCTTGGAGTGCTGTGGCCTGAATGTTGTGAGAGTGGGCAGAAGGAGCAGCCAGGGATGTCTCCCTACATCCTTCATCCCCTTCTTGCTCTCTTTGGCCACCTTAAGCTCCTGCCCCTCAAAACCTGCAACAGAGTTTTTCCTGTCAAAAGAACTAGGCTTATCTTCGTGATCCGAGAAAAGTGTATGTGCATTGTTGATGCATTGTTGAGCGTTTTTCTCTCTCCCTCTCGTATGCTGGTTCACTAAGTCAAGTGTTGGCAAATAACTTGGCAGAACTACACACAAGATGAGAATTACAGCAACTTCTTTTGGAAGGAGAGCAAATTGTCTTGGCACCATGTGAGAGTACCTAACTGTTCACTAAATTCTCATATAATCTATAAACCACCAGTAACCTACTTGTCAACTACCAGAATCATTTTAACACGACTCAGTAAAAAATGTATTACTTTGATATCTAATGTGATTAAGGTTCTAAGCTTGCACTTTATTAAATCTCCGTGGTTCCTTTTTGTCATTTGCTTTGAGAGCAGTTATGAAAAATATAATTTAATAGATTAATTTAAATATACTGGAATGAGTTATGGAGAAAAAATAGGGATTATCCTCTGCATAATGATGTTTCACTTAGGAAAAAGAACCTTTCACAGGCTGCCCTGCAGAAGAAGCTCCTATGTCCTCTCAAGTTACACACATCTTTCATGCCAACAGATGACTGAATAGAAAGGTATGTGAAAAAACAAATGCCTTGCTTCCCACCGGTATATTTAGAGCAGTTTTCAAGGCTTGGTTACACTGTGTGCCATTTAAAAGCCAGCATTTCAACAGGTATCATGCAGTTACCTCAGTTGTTTCCTGCAAGGCTATGGTACTTCAGACACAGCTCAGTGATAGCACTTGGCAAACACTGGCTTTTAAGTGGCAACCAGCATAATTACAACATTCATGAAAGACAGGCGAGCAGTGCTGACTGAAAAGGAGCCAGGTATCACATCGCATGGGCCAGTGCCATGCCTGCTTTCCCACCCAAACTGCCAATGCCGCTTGGCCCCAAGCAACAGGACACCCTCTGCCCCAGCCTTGCAGCAGAAGCTGTCACAGTTCCCAAACTTTGCAGTGGGTTTTATAAAGACGTGGTTTTGAAAGGACAACGATGAGAGGTCCCAAGTCTGTTTCGTGCTTAACATAAAGGTGGCGACTCATCTAATCTGCTCTAGTTCTGTGCGCAGTTTTCCCTGGTCTGATGGAGATCAAGAAATTAGGTTCACAAAGCTGGCATGAGTTTGGGTGGATGTAGGTCAGGATATGAAGTCATAAAGCAACTAACTTTATAACACAACTGTTCATTAGATTATTCTTCTCTAAGAGAAGCTAAAATTTGAGAGAAAATTTATATATAGGAATGAGTTTTGTCATACAAGTTAAATATTACACTGAGATTCATAAAAATTGTATTGAAAAGAACTTTAATCAATTAGCAAAGACAAAGTCTGGATGCCAGATTTAATGTTATTTGTGCATTAAAGTTATCACTATAAATTCATCATCTGTCATGAATATTTCTATGGCCCAAAGAGGGGGAAAAGAGAGAGAAGAGAAGAGAAGAGAAGAGAAGAAGAGAAGAGAAGAGAGAAAAGAGAAAGAAGAGAAGAGAGAGAAGAGAAGAGAAGAAAGAGAAGAGAAGAGAAGAGAAGAGAAGAGAAGAGAAGAGAACAGGAGAAGGGAAGAGAAGAGGAA